>NC_080427.1:32102052-32181843 GCF_029873635.1 Malania oleifera | reverse complement strand
GGTCGGCATCTTTTCAGCCATGATTGTTTCCATGATTGTATTAACATTCACATGCAGCATAATTCATATATCATTTTCATACTCATTTCATTTTCTGTATATCTTGCACCTCGTATATATAACATAATTCCACACAAAATTCTATTTTACTCATGCCACACAATTTAGCAATAAAACTCATACACTGCCTATAAAATAAGTCAACCAACATTTAATGTTTATATACTAAAAATACCTTTTATTTCTTACATAAATATTTTGAAAATATGTTTCCACTTTTATCTGTTCATTTTCACATATACATGTCTAATAAATAGCTCTAAACTTGAAAAAAAATATAATTAAAATGGCTGACATTTTACCCATACTGAAAAATTACACGTACATATA
This sequence comes from Malania oleifera, assembly GCF_029873635.1. Classification (NCBI taxonomy): domain Eukaryota; kingdom Viridiplantae; phylum Streptophyta; class Magnoliopsida; order Santalales; family Ximeniaceae; genus Malania; species Malania oleifera. The sequence goes on along the minus strand of NC_080427.1, from coordinate 32,181,453 downwards.
ACACAATTTATTTTTCATTTAATTCATAAAACTTCTGATTTAATATATATTTTTTTCCTTACCTAGTTTCTTGAACTACGCTAACAGGGATTCTAAAAAATACCTGCGGCGCTCACTCGGATCCTGAAATTAAATTCCTAGTTTCAATAAATTATTTCTGAATAAAATATTATTTAAATATTTCCTAGGGTCATAATTCTTAAATAAATAATAATACCCTTAAATTTAGCTAAATTCTCAAATCTCACTCTCGCTTTGGAGTAGGGCCTAGAAAATCCCAATTGAAAAATTACCTACGCCAAAATGACGACGACGACAACTAGGACCCCGTGGTGGTATACCCTGGTATACTTTAGTTGTGACCTTTGGATTGCCAAATGTATCATAGTAGAGGGGTGCTACTTGTATGGGCGGGTAATCACTCATTTCCTCGGGTAATCTCGTGGGTTAAACATTTGTATGTGTTTGAATAGGATCAGAGAATGATTTTAAAAATTGTATTAACGATTTTTAAATGTTAAATAATATGTCATATATAAACTCATGTTGGCCACATACTGTTTTAATATATTGTTTCTTTCCTTACTGAGATGTGTCTCACCTGAATATAAATGTATTTTTTTTTTCAGGATTTTCTCAAGATCGAGTTTTGAGAGCTCGAGGTTTTTATAGCATTATTGGATAATAGAGAAAAAGAAAATGGTATATTTCTATGTTAATTTTGGGATGCAAATATTTATGTTTTACGTTCTTATATTTTAAGTCTGTGGAGAAAAGAAAGTTGTGAACATACTGAAATGTTTTGGAGATATATGTAATTATGGAAATGTAGGTAATTGATGATTTAATATGATTTATAGTTAGAATTAGTAAACTTTGGTATATTATTATATGGAGATTATGATTGTGTTTTTCGCTACGTATGTTATGGATTATGATTATCAGGATATAATCAGGTATAACGCACCGGACCTGAGATTAAGGGTTCGGGGCGTTTCAGGAGCTTCCCTCACAATCCACTGCTTACAAGAGGCACAACTCCCTTCTACTTCGCTGCTTACAAGAGATACAACTCTCTCCTCACACACCGGTTCACACACCGAACCATGTATACAAAAGAATCTGAAAAAATAACACTTAAAACAATGTTTCTAACAAAAGCTTATGAGTACAATTCAATTTCCTAACACATTAACATATGATTAAAACTTGAAGCTCATGAATGTATGAAAACAATACAATTGTTTTATGTATGATATGCTTCAACACACAAATTCCTATTTAACCAAAACTCTCAAGTACATATATATTTAAAATGTTTTGGAGTATACCAGGGTTCTTGGTTCACTTTGCAAAAATGCACAAATTATATTTGATGTGAAATTATTAATAAAAACTTTGTCTTGAATATTAAATCAATCAAAATCACAAAGTTTTCTTTCAAGCATTCAATCACAAACTGAGTATATTGTTTTTTAGAAAATATTCTTCAATAAAATGTATAGTTATAAGTACCAAGGATATTTAATCAAGCGTTAATATATCTAAAATATTGATCATTTAGCAAACATACACTTGAATAAAAAACTTTCAATCAATCACACATCTTAAATCAAGTAATGATCTTGTTTAGAATAACTATGTATATGTATAGGCACTTTCAAGATCAATCTTTTAATCAAAATAAGTTTTTCAATAATAAGATTTATGAACAATATATAAGTATATTTATGTGCTCTTGAATCAAAAACCAATCAACCAAGCTAAACAAGCTTTCTCAAGTAATTATCTTTTCAAAAATCAATTTTTATACGAATATGCACACTTAAGATCAAAATTTTCCTACTAATAATCAATAGCACGTAATGAGATGAGAAGTTCTTAAGAATAATAGCTTGAAAGATCAAACCTCAATACTAGATAAAAGTACAGTTGAATGAATGAATGCCCTTTGATTTTTGGAATAGATTTTCCCAAAGACAATGAAAGTATAATGAATTGTAGACAATCAGCTCAAGTTTCTCTATAATCCTGCAAAATGATGTGTTCTTCTTTTTTTGTGTGTCTTAGCTTTCTTTTAAGGTTTAGATATTCAGTATATATAGTGTCTTACCCTTAGGATTAATCTCAGTTGTTGGATCAATGAAATAGTTTGCGAGTTCTTTTGATAAAAAATAAGTTTTTAAGTTTCCCGCAAGTTTAGGCGCCTGAGGTCGAAAGCCGAGGCGATCGAAGTTTCTTAAGCTTTTGAAAAATCAAGTTGGAATACAGGGTCAGGAGCCTAAAGAGGGAAGTTCAGGCTCCCGAAGTGGGTTTAGGCGCCTAAGGTTCCAAGGTCAGGTGACCGAAGAGTCTCAGCCAACTTGCTGTGTTTCCCATTAATTCTTCAGGCTACCGAACTTAATCTTCAGGCTCGTGAAGAAATTCTTCAAGCGACTGAGGTTGAGTTCAAGCTACCAAAGTTCCCTTTTTCTCAATTTTTCTTTTCTAGTTTAAAATTCTACTTTGCTCCTTCTTTTGGGTCTTTTATAAAATAAATTTTTCATGATTTTAAAAACATTTCTAAGTCCATGGAAGTTCCCTAATGATGTACATGAAATGCATGAATCCTAAAATCATTCTAAATTATGTTGAGCCTCAAATTAAATCATACGAAAATGTAAGTGCATGAGTTCTAAACACCCATTCCCAAGATGTTCTTGAACTTTGCCGCTTGCATCTTGATTCTCGTACTCTTTGAGTTCCATGGATCTTGCCAAGATTTGTTAGCTTTACTTTGTGACTTCCATGACTCGTTATCCTTCCGTGCATGCTTAATATAGTTCCTGTTCACAAACTTAATACACAGATCAAATAACAAGTGATTTGTCATTATCAAAACAGAATTGGACTCGTAGAGTCAACGATCTCTCCCTTTTTGATGATGACAAATGCACGAGCAAAAATATATAATGGGTTACACTTAGCAAGACTCCCCCTCAATGAATGCATCAAATAATCAATGAATAACAATATACTCATGTTCATACACAGAGTGTTTAGCCTAAATCCAAATGAATGCTTATAATAAATATGCTCATGATGTTTCAACCATGACATCAACCAACTGTTTTTCCACCTTTGCATATCTCCCTCTTGCAATTAGTTTTACCAACATTCTTTGCTTCCATTTTATTATTTTTGCTTGCAAATTTTCTCCCCCTTTTGACATCAATAAAAAGGTGTAAACAAATAAAACATGAGTAGACGCACCCTTATGTTCTTCTCCCCTTAGAGATCTTAAGGTTTTGAATGTGTCCAATTGTTGATTAATGCAATACCAAGTGATTATATCGTAAATGATGTTACTCCCCTTGAATTATATCATCTAACATGATTCTAAGCAACCTCTCGACAATGCATGAGACCTAATTCACACCTAATTTGAATAAACCTGTCCTCCACAAGTGGTTTCGTGAATATATCTGCCCATTGTTCATTCGTGCATACAAACTCTAGTGTTACATCCCCTTTTTGCACATGGTCACGAAGAAAGTGATGTCGTATTTCTATATGCTTAGTTCGTGAATGTAATATGAGATTCTTTGATATATTTATTGCTCTCGTATTATCGCATCTTATAGGGATTGTTTCATAACTTAATCCAAAATCCTTCAATTGTTGCTTCATGTAAAGCATTTGAGCACAACAACTAACTGCCGCTATGTATTCAGCCTCAGTTGTGCAAAGAGCAACTGAATTTTATTTCTTGGAAAACCAAGAGACCAAGGAGTGTCCTAAGAAATGACAAGTACCACTAGTGCTCTTCCTATCCGCTTTGCTACCCACAAAATCAGCATCTGAATAATTAAGAATCTCAAAGGATGTATACTTAGGATACCATAACCCAATGTTCACGGTTCCTACTAGATATCTAACTATCCGTTTAACAGCTAGCAAATGGGACTCTTTTGGAGCAGACTGAAATCTTGCGCACAAACATACGCTAAACATTATATCTAGTCTACTGGAAATTAGGTATAACAAGCTACCTATCATTCCACGATATAGCTTGACATCTACTGGTATACCTTGTTCATCTTTATCTAATTTCAATGAAGCACTCATAGGTGTATCTAGTATTTTTTCATCTTCCATATTAAACTTTTTGAGTAAGTCTCTAATATACTTTGATTGATTTATGAATATTCCATGTTTTTCTTGTTTGATTTGAAGTCCTAAGAAGAAATTTAGTTCACCCATCATGCTCATCTCAAATTCATTTTGCATGGTATTGGCAAATTCATTACACAATTCTTTATCTGTAGCACCAAATATGATGTCATCTACATTGCACTAGGAGAATATCATCTTTCTTAGAATTTATGAACAGGTTTGTTTCTTAGAATTTATGAACAGGTTTGTATCTATCTTTCCTCTTATAAATCCATTTTCTAATAGAAAATCACTTAGCCTTTCATACCAAGCTCTAGGAGCTTGCTTTAAACTGTACAAGGCTTTCATCAGTCTATACAAGTGATCTGAATTCTTATGGTTTTCAAAACCTAGGGGTTATTCTGCATACACTTCTTCATTTATGTAGTCATTTAAAAATACGTTTTTGACATCCATTTGATATAGCTTGAAATCCTTAAAAGCTGCATATGCTAAAAGCATTTGTATGACTTCCATCATAGCGACAGGGGCAAATATTTCTTTAAAATCTATACCTTCTTCTTGATTATATCCCTGACCTACTAATCTAGCCTTATTTCTCACAACTACTCCATGTTCATCTTTCTTATTCTTATATATCCATTTGGTCCCTATGATTGACTTATCCTCAGGTCTGGGAACTAAAATCCATGAAATTAGGATAGCTTTCCAAGACGGGGGTGAATTGGGAATTTAAAAACTTTCTTTTTAATTCCTTTTAAGAATACTTAACTTCTTTTATTGTTTAACCAATTCTTTTACTTGTTTATTTAATTTGTCAAACACATAATAACTTGGTTTCTTTCATACAATCAACAACATAAGTACTTAAACAACTAAATCACCAAACAACCTTTCAATCAATCACACTATCCAAACTAATCAAACACAATTTGAAAGCAAACAACCAAACCAAAATTAAGATATACAGTAGTAAGAAATTAGGACGGTTGTTTGTTTATGTATGCCTTATAAATATGAATCAAGCCCTATAGTTGAATGATATGCTTGTTAAAATAATTTGCTTCTTTTATATGATTTACAACCACACATCCACACTCTTCCCCAAATTTAGAATTCAAGTAAACTATTAGTTAATTTTCTTTGGGTGTTTTAACCAAGTAACGTACTCCCGTATGGTTTTCGCAAAGTATGGTTTAACCAACGTACTCCATTTCGGTTTCCGAACTCAAATCAAAATTAAACTTTAAGTTTGTTCGATTTCCAAATATACGTAGTGTATATGATTTCAAATTTAAACCATCAACGCAATATAAATATATTGAAAATAAAGAGTAAGGAAAAGAGAGAGTGAGACACAGGATTTTACGAGGTTCGGCTTCAACACAGCCTACGTCCTCACCTTTGGCAAAACCACCAAAGGATTTACTAAATCTTTTCCCTTACCGGGTGGAACAATACCTTTATACACTCCTTAGAAGGCTAGAACAGCACCTCTCTAAGCGATAATCCCTCACTTAGCCAACGATCCAGAAAACCTGGAATCGTCACAATCTACAAGAATATAATATAAATTCTGCGTACAAAAAATACTCTCAAAATTTAGAGCAAGTTGTACAAATTGAGATGTAAATTGTACTTCAAAAAAATATAAAGCAAATTAGAATATATAAAGCTCTAAAGTTTTTAGAAGTCACCAATGGTTTGTTTAAAAGAGAAATGGAATTGCAAACCGGAACCGAGCTTTGAACCAAAATTGTAGAATTCCTCTCCAACAAAAGATGTGAGCAAAGAAGAATTTCAGGAGAATTTCAACACAAGATGAATTTCAAATTTTGTCTAATTTCTCTCTTTTCTTGTGTGTTCTTTTTTTTTTTTTTTCATTACCCAAAGAGGTATTTATAGGCTTTTTGAAAAAATAATGTCCTCATTAAATTAGGAAGCATTAAATTATTGAAATAATTTTGAAATTCAAAATTTTCCAAAAAACAATTTTCTCATTTAATTAGGTAGCAATAAATTATTGAATTAATTTTGAAATTTAAAATTTTTCAAAAGAACAATTTCCTCATTTAATTAAATGATTGAATTAATTTTGAAATTCAAAATTTTTCCAAGGAACAATGTTAGAATTGGTGTATTCCCAAGAGGGGGGGGTGAATTGGAATTTTAAAATTTATCACCAAGGTTAAGCCGGATAAACAGCAGTATATACACAACCTAGGGTCTGCCTATTCAATTTCCAAATGCGTAGATAAGTATAATGTGAAATTTAAGTCATACACATCATTCACCCATAACATACATGTGCGGCAAATATAAAGTGCGGAAATATAAATGAACACACGATATGTTATCGGGGTTCGGCCAACCATGCCTACGTCCCCGCCTCAAGCTCGCAAGCTAGAGGATTCCACTAAGAGCTCACTTAAGGGTGGAGCGTCACTGTTTACAACCAGGTCAAATTAACACAGGGCTGACCTCAACCTTAACCAGGTCAATTGGCGGGGCTGACCTCAACCTACACGCCTTAACAGGACAACGCACCTAGCTTTCCTAACCGGGTCTAAGCCAATCCGGGACTATTCCAGGGCTAGTTTCCCTCTTCAGGCTCGTGCTTGGAAATACAACCAATGTGTATTATACTGAAATGGTACAGTGATTATGCTTTCAAGTAAAGCAGATATGTACCCAAATTCGCGCAATAATATACACCACAAATATGAAATAATATGTAAGCTCAGTGTGGTCTAAGATGTCAACTCTCAAATAGATTTACTATCAGTGTAATGCATACGTGAGAGTGCAAACCTAAATGATCTTTGTATCACAGGATATTCAATCTAAGTGCTCAAACAAAGATATCATCCAGACTTCATATATTTCAATCAACAAGTTTTCTCAATACACATATGTATATGAAGCTCTAGCAACGTATAAGTTTGGTTTGCAAAAGGGATATTCAATCTTTGTATTCAGCAAGAGATATATGAGTTAACGAGTATTGCAACAAAGATTTTATCACACTAGCAAATATCTCATCAAATATTTTCAAGATTAATAACACAGTAGATATTTGAAAATGTTTTGCAACCAAAATACAATTACAATCTTCTTAAGGTGTTGCAATGGATGTGCAAATCTTAGAAGATCTATCAAAGTTTTCTTATGATAGACTTATTAATAAAGTCCCCTTAGAATACTCAAGGTTTAGCTCTCAAGGATAATAAAACAATCAAATATGAATGGGAGAGCAAACCTACTTAGACTAGCACTCAATCAACTTACAAAGAGCTCAATTTGTATGAGAAGGTATGTATGAGTGTAGGAGGCATAAGAATGAGTATTATAGAGTTTTGGATTTTCAAAGAATTTTCCCTAATCAAAGTGGTTAATCCACTTTTAATCTTTGCAAATGTACCCATATATATAGCCATGGAAGGAAATATGACCGTTGGGGACCTATAGGGTATTTTTAGAAAAGTTTAATGACGTTTAAGGTATTTTAACCCTATTTAGAAAAGTATTATCCACGATAAAAATGGGAACAACCCGAGAGGTCCGGTCGACCAAAAGTGATTCGATCGACCAGGACTCAAGTGGTTCGGTCGACCAGGGGAATTTTGAACTGAGTGGTCGGTCGACAGGGCAAGGGCGATTTTCAAAAACTCCGAGGTTCGGTCGACCGGGGCCTTTTTGAACTGTATGGCTCGGTCGACCAGACCGTTGGGAATCCTCCCAAGACCCCTCGGTCGACCAGGCAATTGGAGTACAAATATGGTCGGTCGACCGGGAGGTCAAAATATTGACTCCCAGGTGGTTCGGTTGACCGAGGTCAAATGACCTATAAGGGTTCGGTCGACCGGGCCTGGGTCAAATAGTTGACCCGGACCGGTTTCGGTCGACCGAGCCAAATTGAACTGAGTTGGCCGGTCGACCGAAAGTGCACCAAATGTGCATTTCGGTCCCTTCTTGCAACATTTAAACCCTATTCAAGTGCCTATTACATACAAGTGCAAAAGTGAAAGTCCTAAGGTCACTTGGGTCCAATTTGGAAACACTGGAAAACTCCGGTATCGGTCGACCGAAGGTCGACCGATGGTTCATCCTAAGGTCTTTCTATGGTTCGGTTTGAGCTTGCAAATTAAATCATGTTTGTGATGTGTGTGCTTATTACAAACCGAAGAACCCTAATTACTATTACAGACAATTTTATTGAACATTATTACAATTAAGAGTTATGAGATTGTCTTCAAGCCTTTCTTGCTTTTGTGCACATCTTGATCTTATCATTCTTGATTCCTGCACAAAAACTCAAATGCTCATTAGATTCAATGAGTATTTGTCATAATCAAAACCGGGCGTGACCAATAAGGTCAACAAATTTCCTCATTTAATTAGGTAGCATTAAATTATTGAATTAACTTTGAAATTCAAAATTTTTCCAAAGAACAATTTCCTCATTTAATTAAATTGTTGAATTAAACTTTTCTTTGCTTAATTAATCTTGGAATATTAACTTGTTTAACCTTGAAAAATGTGTTCCAAGACTTAAACTAAAGTCTCTAAGTCTTTTTGCCTAATGAGCTTCAAAATAAAAAATAAAAAAAAAAACATATTTTAAGTTCTTTTAACAAGGTGTTTCTTAGTTTCTTTTGACTTATGAGAGCTTCACATATCTAACTAGCATTTGGCTTTGAAGTACTTACAACAGTTCTTCTAATTATGGTCTTCTTAAATTCTTCAGCCTCCTTCAGCCTTTTGAGGTTCACTTTTGACTCTGAGTTTGCTTGCCCTTAAGCTTCTTCATTTGTTGTTCATTGCCTTCAACATTCTGAACAGCTTTCACTAGATTAATATTGAGCTTCAACCTATCAACCTTGAGAGTTCTTTTACCTAAAACACATCACTTAATATCATATGTTAAAACATCCTTCATTTTGTTATCATCAAAACAAGATTGAAAAGCCTAGTTAGGTCAACAATCTCCTCCTTTTTGATAATGACAAATGAAGAGCAAAAAATATGAATAAGCATAAAAAATCCCCCCCTTACAACTTGCTTTATTCTACTTCCCCTTACGATAAACATTTCTTTAACAATTTGTAGATTCAAGTCCAATCATGCTCATTGCTCAATTTTCTTATTGCTTAAATTTTTCATTCTAATCAGACTCAACATGCTCAAGTTTCAATATCATGCTATCAATATCATGCTTTTAATCAATTTAATCTTTATCATGCCCATCAAACTCACAATCATGCCAAGATTTTGCTCTCAAATACTACTCCCCCTTTTGACATTAATCAAAAAGGGTAAACATTAAAATGTACATATGACCACACACTCCTCATTCATGCCAAGATTCAATATCATATTTCATATTAGGCATTCTTATTTTATATGTATTGTGACATCTTGGAATTTTCAATCATGCATATGATGCTCAACATTCATATTTGTGAAAAAAAAAACTTAAAAAAATTTATCTTGCATAATGCATCATTCAAATACCAAGATCATTGTCGCGACGTCCCGGGAGCGCGTGTGCCCTAGGTGGCGAAATAAAAAATCATTTTAATTTTCAAGGAAAAACATGGATGTCGGAGTCGCCACTAACCTTTTAGTGCGGTTAGAACACATGATTATTACCCTGTTAGGGGTAGAATGGGTATATGTTACCAGAGTTAGGTTCGGGAGTTCGGTTACGCGAGGGGAAGGTACAAGCACCCCCTACGCGCCCGTTCTTACGAATGGTACCTAATTAAATTGAAATTATCCCTAAGTTAATCTAATAAGTCTTTAAACTACTCCTTTTTATGAATTTATAAATACACATGAAAAATAAATAAATATAATATATACATATATATTCCCTTAGAGCTTAAGGTAAGTGAAGCCCGAAGGCTCATACCCCGCATTAAAATCATAGGGATAAAAAATCATAAAGTTAAGAAAATAAATAATAAAAATAAAAAATATTAAATTAATACAAATATATAATAGTAAAAATAACACCATATATGATATAAACAAAAATAATAATCACGATAAAAATAATGATAAATATTAATACTCTAATAAGTAAGGCTAAAATACTAAAAAAAAAATTAATAATAGAATACATGACTCCATATATACACTGAAAAACACTATAGTAAGTAATGAAATGTTAATATACTAAATATACGTAATACTTAACATTTAAAAATGAATAATAATACTAGATATATTAATATACTAAAAATAGTTGATACTACATATGTTAAGATACTAAGTTTATTAATATATTAAAGATAGTTAATGTTAAATATATTCAGACACTAGAAATAGGTAGCACTAGATATATTAATATACTAAGAATAATTACTACTCAATATATTAAGATACTAAATATATTAATATACTAAAAATAGTTAATACTAAATATACTAAGATACTAATAATTAATAGTAACTATATTAATATACTAAAAATAATTGATGCTAAACATGTGATTAAAATGCTAATATATAATATCTATTAAACCCTAAATTACTAAATATATAATATTAAAAAAAAATACAAAAGTGCTAAATATGTAATATTTACCAATATGCTAATATGTGATATACATATAACTAAAATTATTAATTTACATATAATATCAATAAAACACCAAGCTTAAGATCCTAATTTACTAAATATGTAATATTACCTTACTACTAAATATGTAAAAACCATACCTTGATAATACATCATTCAACATTTACAATGGATACAACTAGATGAAGATAAAATTACGAAACTCAAAAAAATTAATCCAACCAGTAAATATTAACAAGGGAGAGTTAGAAAAATCCGAGTAAGGTTTCAGATCGATCAGATAAGAAATCGCCGCTCGATTGGCTTCATCTAGTTGAATGCGCAGACGCCGACGATTCCACTGTTGCGGCGGTGAGACGACTGTGTAATAAACTAAAATGAAGTTGTAAAACTAAAAATAATAATATGAATGGTGAAAATTAAGAAGAAAGGGTCAGAAACAATCTGGTAAAATTTTGCATTGATCGGATAAGAAATCGCTGCTCGATTGGCTTCGTCCAGTTGAATGCGCAGACGCCGATGACTCCACTGTTGCGGCGGTGATATGGCTGTGTAATAAATTAAAATAAAGTTGTAAAACTAAAAATAATAATCTGAATGGTGAAAATTAAGAAGAAAGGGTCAGAAACAACCTGGTAAAATTTTGCATTGATCGGATAAGAAATCGCCGCTCGATTGGCTTTGTCCAGTTGAATGCGCAGACGCCGATGACTCCACTGCTGCGGCGGTGATACGGCTGTGCAAGAAATTAACACGAAGGAAGAAAACTCAAAAAAAGAATGTAAATGGTGAAAATTAAGAAGAAAGAGTTACAAACAATCTCCTAAAATTTCACATTGATCGGACAAGAAATTGTCACTCGATTGGCTTCGTCCAGTTAGATGCGCAAGCGCCGATGACTCCACTGCTGTGGCGGTGATACGGCTGTGCAAGAAATTAACACAAAGGAAGAAAACTCAAAAAAAAATCTGAACGGTGAAAATTAAGAAGAAAGAGTTAGAAACAACATCCTAAAATTTTACATTGATCGGATAAGAAATCGCTGCTCGATTGGTTTCATTTAGTTGACTGCGCAAACGCCAACCACTCCATTGCTGCGGCACGAGATTGCAAGGTAAGGTTTCTCTTTTTCTTTTGTCTGTGCTTCCTCCCCCTTAAGAGTGTTCTTTTCCTTCCTATTTATAAAAAATCAAAACCCTAAACTCCATTTTTTATTTTATACTTTTATAGTAATAATGAATATGGCAACTAATAATAATTCTTAATAATAATAATCATAACAATAATAGTAATGTAATAATGACAAAATTTGAAAATAATAATAATATAGTAATAGTACAATAATAATAAAGTAATATTTAATAATAATAATAATAATAAGGATAATAATGCAAAATAAAAACCATGATAATAAAGTCAATGATAATAATAATAATAGTAGTATAATAATAAAAATAATAATAATAATAAAGTAATAATAATAGTAAAGTAATAATAATAATAATAATAATAAAGTAAGATAATAAAAATAATTATAATAATAGTAAAAATAATAATAAAGATAATAGAAATAATAATAATAATAATAACTTTTGTTGTATTGGACCTGGGAAAAAATGAGGTGTCTACAATCATGACAATATTATCAATGCTCATAATCATGTTGTATTGCCTAAAGATCAAGTGATATATTCATGGATACTGATATACATCTTAGTTATTCATATTGAAATTTTATCATGCACTTCTCATAGATTCTAATTTTTCATTCTTTCATGTGATCATAAGTATACATGGTCAAGATATTTAAAAAATAACTTTATGCTTAGATTTTTAAAATACCAATTTCAAGATGCCAATTTTTCAAACATCCACATGTAGCATGATGCATATCACATATGATGAGTCTATTTTACAAGCAATAAGGAAAGCAATTCAAACTCAGTGTTGAATTATACAACACATCAAAGTACATGCCAAAACAAATTTTGATCACTTAAAAGAGACAAACCCTAGGTGATCCTAGAGATTGTAGATATTTCTTTAAGACTGGTTCCTTTTAATTTACTTCTCTACTATGTAGTAGACCAAGTTCTCTTCTTATGGTTATAAATCTATCTTCTGAGAGTGGTTTAGTAAAGATATCAGCCCATTGGTCATTTGTATTGATGAATTCCAGATTTATGTCTTCTTTTTTAACATGATATCATAGGAAGTGGTGTCTTATGTCAATGTGCTTTGTTCTTGAGTGTGAAATAGGATGTTTAGATATGTTAATCACACTCGTGTTATCACACTTAATTGGTACAGTTGTGTAGTTTAAATTGAAATCTCTTAATTGTTGTTTCATGTAAAGAGTTTGTGCATAACAACTACCAGCTGCTACATATTCGGCCTCAGTTTTTGACAAAGCCACGAAATTTTGTTTCTTAGAAAACCAAGAAACTAAAGATCTTCCTAAGAAGTGGCATGTGCCACTTGTACTTTTTCTATCTATCTTACAACCGGCATAGTCCGTATCTGAATAACTGATCATTTCAAAACCAGTGTCTTTAGGATACCATAGTCCTACGTCCATTATGCCTATTAAGTATCTTAGGATTCTTTTAACAGCAAATTGGTGTGATTCCTTAGGTGCTGATTGAAAACATGCACACATACACACACTAAACATTATATCGGGTCTACTGGCTGTTAGATATAATAGACTTCCAATCATGCCTCTATAGTGCTTTGTGTCTATGGATTTTCCCTTTTCATCTTTGTCTAGGCTGATGGAGGTGCTCATAAGTGTGCCTATGGGTTTACTATTTTCCATACGAAATTATTGTATCATATCTTTTATATATTTTGTTTGACTTATAAAAGTCTCATTTTTTGTTTGTTTAATTTGTAGTCCAAGAAAATAGTTTAATTCCCCCATCAAGCTCATTTCAAATTCTTCTTGCATACATTTTGCAAATTCTTTACATAGATGTTCATTTATAGCACCAAATATTATATCATCTACGTAGATTTGAACTAAAAGTATATTATTTTCCTTATTTTTAATGAACACGGTGCTATCAATTTTTCCTCTTAAGAATCCCTTCTCAATTAGAAATCCACTAAGTCTTTCATACAAAGCCCTAGGGGCCAGTTTAAGTCCATACAAAGCCTTAGTTAGTTTAAATACATGGTTAGGATTTTCAATATTCTCAAAACCAGGGGATTGTTCAACATATACCTCTTCATTGATATATCCATTCAAGAATGCACTTTTGACATCCATTTGGTATAACTTAAACTCTTTGTAGGAAGCATAGGCTAACAGCATTCTAATAGATTCCATTCTAGCTACAGGGGCAAAGGTTTTATTATAGTCTATTCCTTCTTCTTGATTGTACCCCTTTGCTACAAGTCTAACTTTGTTTCTAGTGATTATACCATTTTCATCATTTTTATTTCTAAATACCCATTTAGTTCCTATGATCGAATGATTTTCTGATTTGGGTACTAATTTCCATACTTGACTTCTTTCAAATTGGTTTAATTCTTCTTACATTGCAACTATCCAGGATTCATCCTTAAGGGCTTCTTCAATATTTTTAGGTTCATTTGGGGATAGGAATGCATAATAATTGCAAAAGTTCTTTAGTGAAGATCTAGTAGTCACACCTCTAGATGGTTCACCTATAATTTGTTCTTGAGGATGATCTTTCTTATATTTCCATTTTTGGAAATTCCATATTTTCTATGAGTTCATCTTTTGACTTTTCTTTGATTATTTCATTTTCCTCCCTAATTTCTATCTCATCCTCCTTTTGAATACATCATCTTTTTCTTCATTTTTAACCTCTCTTGAAAGAGGGCTAGATTCATCAAAGTCTACGTGAATTGATTCAACTATGGTTAGAGTTCTTTTGTTGTAGATTCTATAGGCTTTACTATTTGTGGAGTATCCTAGGAAATTGCCTTCATCCGATTTAGCATCAAATTTTCCTAAGTTGTCTTTGTTATTTAGGATGAAACACTTACATCCAAAAGCATGAAAGTACTTTATGTTAGGCCTTCTTCCTTTCCATAATTCATAGGGTGTTTCATTTAGGTTTGATCTAATGGAGACCCTATTAATTATATAGCTAGTTGTATTTACAGCTTCGGCACAAAAATATCTAGGTAGGTCATTTTCATTAAGCATGGCCCTTGCCATTTCTTGGAGGGTTCTATTTTTCCTTTCACAACTCCATTTTATTGTGGGGCTCCAGGTGCCGAAAAGTTGTGATTTATGCCATATTCATTACAAAAATTTTTAACATTTTGATTCTTAAATTCTCTTCCTTGGTCACTTCTAATATTTGAGGCATAATACCCTTTCTCATTTTGAAACTTCTTACATAAAGTGATGAATGAGTTGCAAGCTTCTTCTTTGTTAGCTAGGAAAAACACCCATATGTATCTTGAGTAGTCATCAACAATTACAAAGGCGTATTGTTTTCCTCCTAAACTTTGGGTTCTAGCAAGACCAAACAAGTCTAAGTGTATGAGTTCTAGGGGTCTACTAGTTGATATATGTTTATTCTTTTTGAAACTTTTCTTAGTTTGTTTTCCTAATTGACAAGCATCACACACTTTATCTTTGACAAATTTTGTTTTAGGCAAGCATTTAACTAAATTCTTTTTGGAGAGTATGGATATAAGATCCATGCTAGCATGTCCTAACCTCCTATGCCAAAGCCAACTATTTTCACTCATGGCTGCTAGACAAGTTATGTCTTGAGAGATTAAACTATCAAAATTTATGCAATAAACATTGTTCATTCTAAGTGCAGTGAATAAAGTTTTTTGATTCTTAGAATCTCGTATTATGCATTTGTCTCTTTTAAACATTATTTCATATCCTTTGTCGCTAAGTTGACTAATACTTAGTAAATTATGCTTTAGACCATCAACTAACAAGACATCATTTATAGAAAATGAAGAGTCTTTACCTATTTTACCTATTCTGATGATCTTGTCTTTTGCATTGTCACCGAAGGTTACAAATCCTCAATCTTTTGGAGTGAGAGAGGTAAACTTAGATTTATTTCCTATCATATGCCTTGAACATCCACTGTCCAAGTACCATTTATCCTTAGACGGAGTGGTCCTAAAGCAAATCTACAAGAAATGATTCAAGTTGTTACTTTTGGAACCCAAACCTTCTTAATTTTCTTTAAATTTTGTTTATTTTTTGCATTTATCTTCCACTCATCTTTTACTTTGGTATACTTTTTCTTAAGTGGATAATTAAACATTATGTGTCCTTTCTTTTTGCATATGTGACAAGTGGTGTGCTCATGAATATTTGTTGATGAACTACTTGCATAATATTTAGATTGATTTACAAAATATCCCATATTCATTCTTTGTTGTTTGCCATCCTTTGTTGTCCTACCATCTTTTTAAAATTATCCTTTCCTCTGGTAAAGTTGTAGATGACCTTTTCTTTCTCTAGAATTTGGTTTTTGAGATCATTCATTTCTTGCATTTTCTTGCTATCTTCATTCTCTTGAGACTTAGCTAGTTTTTGAGATAAATTATCTATTTTCTTCTCAAGTTCTTCAATTTTTAAGTCTTTTTCTTTCTCAACATGTTTTGGAGATTCAAGTTAATTTTTAAGTGCCTCATTTTTTTGTTTCAAGTTAATGTTCCTTTTTGAGACTTTAATAAACTTGTTATGTAGAAAGAGTAATTCATTTTGAAGTTCTTTGTAAGAGGACATACTTTCACATGAATTACTACAAGATTCATTACACGAATCTTCAGAGAGGGAATAATAAGAGTTTACCTCTTCGTTATGCGCCATGAAACATATGTTTGCTATTTCTTAATCACTTGGTTCACTTTCCAATTCACTCGAACTAGTGTCATCCAAAGTTGCCTTCATTGCAAGCTTCTTCTTCTTCTTGTCCTTCTTGAGTTGTGGGCATTCCGGTTTGATGTGCCCGACCTTTTTACAATGATAGTAAGTGGGAGGATCATTTTTATTTTTGTATTCCTTTCCATTGCTTTCTCTTTTTTTAGCTTTTGATCCATTAAATTTTCTAGTGAATTTTTTGTTTCTTAAGAATTTTCCAAGCCTTTTAGTTATTAGAGCTAAGTCATCATCTTCTAATTCACTAGATTCATTATCTTCCTCACTTGAATATTCTTTCAAAGCTTTTAGAGCTATAGACTTCTTATTTTTTTTTTCTGTGCTTCTTTCTTTCAACATCATTTCATAGGTTAGAAGAGATCCTATGAGTTCATCTAAAGAAGTTGTTTTAAGATTTCTTCCTTCCGTAATGGCTGTGGCTTTTGGTTCCCAAATAGATGGGAGTGCTCTTAGAATTTTACGGATCATCTCATGGGTGGAATAAGTTTTTCCTAAGGCACTAAGTGAATTTATGGTATGAGTGAATCTAGTGTACATGCTTGTTATACTCTCATTGGAGTTCATTTTAAAGGCTTCATATTCACTGGTTAACATATCGATTCTACTTTCCCTACCATCTACTGTGCCTTCATAGGTTACTTCTAATTTATCCCAAATCTCTTTGACAGTTTTACATACCATTACTCTGTTGAACTCATTTGCATCAAGTGCATAGTATAAAGCGTTTATTGCACTTGAGTTAATTTGCAACATTTTATAATCTGAGTCATTTAGTTCTTTATCTTATTTATGTACTTCTTTTCCATCAACTAGCTTAGTGGGGATTAAATTTCCATTTGTTACAACATTTCATGCCTTACAGTCCATAGTTTGAAGGTAGATTCTCATTCGTTGCTTCCAGAAGGTATAATTTAATCCACAAAAAATAGGTGGCCTAGTTTAGGATTGACCCTTACCAAAGGGAGCTACTCCTATTTGTGTCATTTAGATCTTTATATAGCTACTTGTTAGGTTTTGCTATAACTGGGCTCTGAGACCAATTGAAATTAGGATAACTTCCCAAGAGGGGGGTGAATTGGGAATTTAAAAACTTTCTTTTTAATTCCTTCTAAGAATACTTAACTTCTTTTATTGTTTAACCAATTCTTTTACTTTTTTGTTTAATTTGTCAAACACATAATAACTTGGTTTCTTTTATACAATCAACAACACAAGCACTTAAACAACTAAATCACCAAACAACCTTTCAATCAACCACACTATCCAAACTAATCAAACACAATTTGAAAGCAAATAACCAAACCAAAATTAAGATATACAGTAGTAAGAAATTAGGACGGTTGTTTGTTTATGTATGCCTTATAAATATGAATCAAGCCCTGTAGTTGAATGATATGCTTGTTAAAATAAATTTGCTTCTTTTATATGATTTACAACCACACATCCATACTCTTCCCAAATTTTAGAATTCAAGTAAACTATTAGTTAATTTTCTTTGGGTATTTTAACCAAGTAACGTACTCTCGTATGGTTTCTACAAAGTATGGTTTAACCAACGTACTCCCTTTCGGTTTCTACAACCCAAATCAAAATTAAACTTTAAGTTTGTTTGATTTCCAAATATACGTAGTGTATATGATTTCAAATTTAAACCATCCATGCAATATAAATATACTGAAAATAAAGATTTAGAAAAAGAGAGAGTGAGACACAGGATGTTACGAGGTTCGGCTTCAACACAGCTTACGTCCTTGCCTTTGGCAAAACCACCAAAGGATTTACTAAATCTTTTCCCTTACCGGGTGGAACAATACCTTTACACACTCCTTCAGAAGGCTAGAGCAGCACCTCTCTAAGCGATAATCCCTCACCTAACCAACGATCCAGAAAAGCTAGAATTGTCACAATCTACAAGAATATAATATAAATTCTGTGTACAAAAAATACTCTCAAAATTTAGAGCAGGTTGTACAAATTGAGATGTAAATTATACTTCAAAAAAAACAAAGCAAATTAGAATATATGAAGCTCTAAAGTTTTTAGAAGTCACCAGTGGTTCGTTTAAAAAAGAAATAGAATTGTAAATTAGAACCGAGCTTTGAACCAAAATTGTAGAATTCCTCTCTAGCAAAAGATGTGAGCAAAGAAGAATTTCAGGAGAATTTCAGCACAAGATGAATTTCAAATTTTGTCCGATTTCTCTCTTTTCTTGTGTTTTTTTTTTTTTTTCATTACCCAAAGAGGTATTTATAGGTTTTTTCAAAGAATAATGTCCCCATTAAATAAGGTAGCATTAAATTATTGAAATAATTTTGCAATTCAAAATTTTTCAAAAAACAATTTTCTCATTTAATTAGGTAGCAATAAATTATTGAATTAATTTTGAAATTTAAAATTTTTCAAAAGAACAATTTCCTCATTTAATTAAATGATTGAATTAATTTTGAAATTCAAAATTTTTCCAAGGAACAATTTCCTCATTTAATTAGGTAGCATTAAATTATTGAATTAACTTTGAAATTCAAAATTTTTCCAAAGAACAATTTCTTCATTTAATTGAATTGCTGAATTAAACTCTTCTTTGCTTAATTAATCTTGGAATATTAACTTGTTTAACCTTGAAATATGTGTTCCAAGACTTAAACCAAAGTCTCTAAGTCTCTTTGCCTAATGAGCTTCAAAATAAAATAAAAAACATATTTTAAACTCTTTTAACAAGGTGTTTCTTAGTTTCTTTTGACTTATGAGAGCTTCACATATCTAACTAGCATTTGGCTTTGAAGTACTTACAACAGTTCTTCTAATTATGGTCTTCTTAAATTCTTCAGCCTCCTTCAACCTTTTGAGGTTCACTTTTGACTCTGGGTTTGCTTGCTCTTAAGTTTCTTCATTTGTTGTTCATTGCCTTCAACATTCTGAGGAGTTTTCACTAGATTAATATTGAGCTTCAACCTATCAACCTTGAGAGTTCTTTTACCTAAAACACATCACTTAATATCATATGTTAAAGCATCCTTCATTTTGTTATCATCAAAATAAGATTGAAAAGTCTAGTTAGGTCAACAGTCCATACTTTGTTTCTTTCAAATTGATTTAATTCTTCTTGCATGGATAGCACCCAAGATTCATCCTCTATAGCTTCACTCACATTTTTAGGTTCTTCTTGAGATAGAAATGCAAAATGACTAACGGTTCTTCCTAAGAGAGGAGCGAGTGGCTACTCCACCTAATGGTTCACCAATTATTTGATCTATGAGATGATTCTTTATGTATTTCCATTCTCTAGGTGGTTCATTAACCTCATTTGTAGTTTGATCAATTTCAATGGATGATTCTTTAAGTTCAATTTTCTTTTCTGAATCATTCTCAATTGATTGTTCTTCTAGTTCCTTGTTTAATTCAATTTCATCTTCATCAGTTCTTTTGGAGAAGAGATTTGACTCATCGAACACTACATGAATAGATTCTATGACCGTCAATGATCGTTTGTAAACACTCTATAGGCTTTACTATCTAAAGCATACCCTAGGAAGATACCTTCATCTGATTTCCGATCAAACTTTCCTAGATGCTCATTGTCTCTAAGCACAAAAAACTTATAGCCAAAGACATTAAAATATGATATGTTTAGTATATGACCATTCCATAATTCGTAAGGAGTCTTATTAAGTGACTCAGCCCAGAAGTATTTAGGTAATTTATGTTCGTTAAGCATAGTTTTGGTCATTTCTTGTATAGATCTATTCTTCCTTTCAAATACGCCATTCTGTTGTGGTGTTCTAGGAGCTGAAAAATTATGGGCAATTCCTAATGAATTACAATAGTCTTCCATTCCTTGATTTTTAAATTCTTTACCCCTATCACTTCGAATTTTAGTAATTGTGTAACCCTTTTCATTTTGTACTTTTTGGCACAGGTTTATAAATTTTTCACATGCTTCATCTTTATGACCTAAGAATAGTACCCATGTGTATCTTGAAAAGTCATCGACTATGACAAAAGCATATGATTTTCCTCCTAAACTCTAAATTGGGTTTGGTCTAAATAAGTCCAAGTGTAGCATTCGAAGTGACCTAGTAGTGGAGATCTCTTTCTTCTTCTT
This sequence comes from Malania oleifera, assembly GCF_029873635.1. Taxonomy (NCBI): domain Eukaryota; kingdom Viridiplantae; phylum Streptophyta; class Magnoliopsida; order Santalales; family Ximeniaceae; genus Malania; species Malania oleifera. The sequence goes on along the minus strand of NC_080427.1, from coordinate 32,160,715 downwards.
AAAGCTTGCTCTTGCTTGTTTTCCTAGTTAGCATGGATAACAGATTTTATCTTTCACAAATTTAGTCTTAGGCAGTTCCTTAACTAATTCTTTCTTAACTAGTTTTGAGATTAAATCCATGTTTGTGTGTCCTAGTCTCCTATGCCAAATCCAACCTATTTCATTCATAGCAGATAAGCATGTCACACTCTATGAAGTTAAGTTATCTAAGCTCATGGTATATACGTTTTCATGATGCTTAGCAATGAACAGTATCTTATTATCAATTTTGTGTTCAACTATGCACTTGTCATGTTCAAATGATATTTTGTAGCCTTTATCACACAGTTGACTTATGCTCAATAAATTGTGTTTTAAACCTTCAACTAATAAAACATCATCAATAATGAGTGAGGAATCATTACTGACTTTACCGACACCTGTGATCCTTCCTTTAGCATTATCTCCAAAAGTAACAAACCCTTCATCCTTAAGTATGATAGATGTGAATTTTGCTTTATCCCCGGTCATGTGGTGTGAGCATCCGCTATGCATATACCATTTATCTTTTGAGGATGCTGATCTTACGCAAATATGCAAGGCACAATTAAACAACTTGTTTTGGTACCTAGATTGTCTTGGGTCCAGGGGGGTTAGTGCTAGATTGACCTTTGACCTTCCATACTTCTTTATTTTTACATCTTTATTTTTGAAAAGACAGTCGAATTGTTTGTGACCCAACCTTCTACATTTAAAACATGTAGTATTTCTATAATGATTCTTACTTGGAACATATGACTTTGATTCTTTTGTAAAATACCCCATGTAAAGATATCTTTTCTTTATATTTTCCTTACCATTAAAACCGAGCCTTTCTTTTTCTAGGAAATTTATTTGAGATCCTAGGAGCTTTTCAAAATTGTTTTGTCCTTCAATAAATTTACAGATAATTTCAGATTTATCTTTCAAATCCTTTCCTAACTCCTCAATTTTCAAATCTTTATCTTTTATGAAAGATGCAAGGGATTCATTTTGGTGTTCAATTAGATTTGGAAGTTCTTTGACTTTGCTTCTCAACTTAGAAATTTTCTTTGTTTTCTTCTCAAGCATTTTAATAGTGTACAAGTATTCTTGTTTCAGTTCATCATATGAAATCATATCATTTTCATTTTCAAATTCACTAGAATAGTATGAAGATGATGAAAAAGATAATTGTACCTCAAGGTCATCATGTGCCATTAGACATAGATTGGCAACCTCGTCGTCGCTGGATTCAGATTCTGAACTGCTAGTGCTGTGTGCATCCCAGCCAACTTTCAGCACCTTCTTCTTTTTCTTTGAAGCTTTTATGAGCTTGGGGCGCTCAGGCTTGATGTGTCCAACTTCTCGGCAGTTGTAGCATATTTGTGGATCCTCCTTCTTTTTCTTCATGCTTTGCTCTCCTCTTTCTGCTTTAGAGTTCCGAAATTTTCTGTTGAACTTTTTGTTCTTCTTCAAGAACTTCCCGAACTTCTTTGTTAGCAAGGCCATGTCATCATTTGTTTCGGAATCGCTTCCTTCACTTGAATAGCTTGATGATGCCTTAAGTGTAGTGACCTTCTTAGCTTTGCTTTGCTCATTTTTCCTCTCGTTTATTGCCAGCTCATAGGTGATGAGTGGTTCAATGAGTTCGTCCACCTACATCTCCTTAAGATTTCTCCCTTCTGCTATTGCTGTAGCTTTCGCTTCCCACACTGGAGGTAATCTCCTGAGTATTTTCCTAATCAACTCATAAGTAGGGTAAGTTTTTCCAAGAGCATTTAAAAAGTTAATGATGGGTGTGAATCTAGTGTACATGGATTGTATGGATTCATCAATCGTAATTTTAAATGCTTCATATTCACTAGTGAGCATGTCTATCCTACTACCCTTGACTTAGTGCCTTCATATATAACTTCTAATTTTTTCCAAATTTCTTTAGCTGAGTTACATACCATTACCCTATTAAATTCATTGACATCTAATGCACAGAAAAGTAAGTTCATGGCAGTGACATTGATTTGAACTGACTTCCAATCCTCTTCAGTATATTCATCTTCAGTTTTAGGTACATTAATCTTATCAATTACTTTCATGGGAATGTGATTTCCCTTAGTCACTATTTTTCAAACCTTCCAATCTATGTTCAATAGATAAATATTCATCCTACGTTTCCAATAGGTGTAATTTATATCACAAAAAATGGGTGGTCTAGTGGATGAGTGTCCCTCACCGAATGAAGTTATACCAATGTGTGTCATGTGATCGTTTTACAAATTAACTATCAAGTCTATGTAAACCCGCTCTGATACCAAATGTTGAATCAGGTGTAGTCCCAAGACGGGGGGTGAATTGGGTATTTAAAAAAAATTCTTTGACACTTATTTACCGCTTAAACCCTTCTTATATATTTACCAATAAATTCTTGTTACTCGATTACTTATTTGTAAGACTACCCAACTTATGCATGCAATATACACAATTTAAATGTAGTGCTGAAAATAAAGAGTAAAGGGAAGAGAGAAGACAAACACGGTTTTACGAGGTTCAGCCGACTTGACCTACGTCCTCGCCTTGAGCAACCACTCAAAGATTCACTAAATACCTGCTCCTTAAATTGGGACGAAGCTTCCCTTACAATCCGCTGCTTACAAGAGGCACATCTCCCTCCTACTTCGCTGCTTACAGGAGATACAACTCTCTCCTCACACACCGGTTCACACACTGAACCGTGTATACAATAGAATCTGAAAAATAACACTCAAAACAATGTTTCTAACCAAAGCTTATGAGTACAATTCAATTTCCTAACACATTAACATATGATTAAAACTTGAAGCTCGTGAATGTATGAAAACGATACAATCGTTTTATGTATGATATGCTTCAACACACAAATTCCTAGTTAACCAAAACTCCCAAGTACATATATATTTAAAATGTTTTGGAGTATACTAGGATTCTTGGTTTACTTTGTAAAAATGCACAAAATATATTTGATGTGAACTTATTAATAAAAACTTTGTCTTGAATATTAAATCAATCAAAATCACAAAGTTTTCTTTCAAGCATTCAATCACAAACTGAGTATATTGTTTTTCAGAAAATATTCCTCAAGAAAATGTATAGTTATAAGTACCAAGGATATTTAATCAAGTGTTAATATATCTAAAATATAGATCCTTTAGCAAACATACACTTGAATCAAAAACTTTCAATCAATCACATATCCTAAATCAAGTAATGATCTTGTTTAGAATAACTATGTGTATGTATAGGCACTTTCAAGATCAATCTTTTAATCAAAATAGGTTTTTCAATAATAAGCTCAATGAACAATATATAAGTATATTTATATACTCTTGAATCAAAACCCAATCAGCCAAGCTAAACAAGCTTTCTCAAGTAATGATCTTTTCAAAAATCAATTTTTATACGAATATGCACACTCAAGATCAAAACTTTTCTAATAATAATCAAGAGCACGTAATAAGATGAGAAGTTCTTAAGAATAATACTTTGAAATATCAAACCTCAATACTAGATAAAAGTACAATTGAATGAATGAATGCCCTTTGATTTTTGGAATAGATTTTCCCAAAGACAATGGAAGTAGAATAAATTGCAGACAATCAGCTCAAGTTTCTCTATAATCTTGCAAAACGATGCGTTCTTCTCTTGTTGTGTGTCTTAGCTTTTTTCTAGGGTTTAGATATTCAGTATATATAGTGTCTTACCCTTAGGATTGATCTCAGCCATTGGATCAATGAAATAGCTCCCAAGTTCTTTTAATAAAAAACAAGTTTTTAAGTTTCCCGCAAGTTCAAGCGCCTGAGGTCGAAAGCCCAGGCGACCGAAGTTCCTTAAGCCTTTGAAAAATCAAGTTGGAATACAGGGTTAGGCGCCTAAAGACGGAAGTTCAGGCTCCTGAAGTGGGTTCATGCGCCTGAGGTTCCAAGGTCAGGCGACCGAAGAACCTCGGTCAACTTGCTGTGTTTCCCATTAATTCTTCAAGCTACCGAGCTTAATCTTCAAGCTCCTGAAGAAATTCTTCAGGCGACTGAGGTTGAGTTCAGGCTACCGAAGTCCCCTTTTTCTCAAATTTTCTTTTCTAGTTTAAATTTTTGCTTTGCTCCTTTTCTTAGGTCCTTTATAAAACAAATTTTCCATGATTTTAAAAACATTTCTAAGTCCATGGAAGTTCCCTAATGATGTACATGAAATGCATGAATCCTAAAATCATTCTAAGTTATGTAGAGTCTCAAATTAAATCATACGAAAATGTAAGTGCATGAGTTCTAAATATCCATTCCCAAGATGTTCTTAAACTTTGCCGCTTGCATCTTGATTCTCGTACTTTTTGAGTTCCATGGATCTTGCCAAGATTTGTTAGCTTTACTTTGTGACTTCCATGAATCGTTATCCTTCCATGTATGCTTAATATAGTTCATGTTCACAAACTCAATGCACGTATCAAATACCAAGTGATTTGTCATTATCAAAATAGGATTGGACTCGTAGAGTCAACAGGAGTTATCGGCCCGATCACATCCATGCCCTAGGCTGAAAAGGGCCAAGGTGCAGAGAGAACATGAAGCGGGGCCGGTGGGACTTGTATCCGATCACCATAAACTTGGCACTTTCGAGCGTAGTTAATGCAATATTTTTCCATGGTTGTCTAGTAGTACCTACTCCTAAGTATTTTCCGTGCCAACGAATGGCCCCCAGCATGGGTACCGCAGAATCCTTTGTGAACCTCACGCATGACTTGTTGGGCCTCTCGCGCCTCCACATACCTTAGGAGAGTCATGTCATGATTCCTTTTGTACAAAACTTCGTCATCCAAAAAGAAACCCATGGCCAATATTCTAATAGTCTTCCGATCATCGTTGGCTACTTTTTCGGGATACTCCCTTTTCTAGATATACGTTTTGATATCGTAAAACCAAGGTTTTCTGTCGGCCTCCTCTATCACCATATAGTGGGCAGGTTCGGATTGTACTTTGATCTGAATAGTTTCAATCTTCACCCCTTCTTCTACCTTGCATAAAGCGGCTAGAGTAGCCAGTGCGTCAGGCATCACGTTGTTCTCTCTTGGCATGTGAGAGAAACTAATACTGTCAAACCCTTCTATCATCTTTTCAATGTACTCTCAATATGGCACCAGCTTGGAATCCTGAGTTTCAAATTCTGCGGTTAGCTGGTGGATGAGGCCGAATCTCCCCTTAATGTTAGACGCTTGACACCCCTATCCATAGCGGCCTGTAGACCCAGTATACACGCCTCGTATTCGGCTATGTTGTTAGTGCAAGGGAAAGTGAGCTTAGCCACCACTAGGTAATGTTTCCCATCCGGGGATATGAGCACTGCACCTATTTTATGTCCCCAAACATTGACTGCCCCATCGAACAACATCATACATTCTTCAGGGTCTTCTCCTTCTTGGGTTATGGAATCAATATCTTGATCTGGGAATTCGAACTCCATAGGTTGATAATCCTCCATGACCCTTTCAGCCAAGTATTCTGCAATGACACTACCCTTGATAGCTTTTCTGGTGACATAAGAAATATCATATTCCATCAACAACATCTGTCATCGTGCTACTCAACCGGTTACTACGGGCTTTTTAAATACGTACTTAATTGGGTCCATTTTGGAGATCAATCAGGTGGAGTAATACAATGTGTATTGCCTCAACCTACTGACCGTCCATAACAAAGTGTAACACGTTTTTTCCAAATCGGAGTACTTAGACTCATAATCCGTGAACTTCTTGCTAAGGTAATAAATGACTCTTTCTTTTCTCCCTGTCTTATCATGTTGGCCCAACACGCAACCCATGGAGTTTCCTGAAATTGCCAAGTATAAGATCAACAGGCCTCCCGGACACTGGTGGCACCACTACTTGGGGGTTTAAGAGGTACTCCTTTATTTTTTCGAAGGCCACTTGGCACTCCTCGTTCCACTTTTCTGGGTTGTTCTTTCTTAACAACTTGAAGATGGGTTCGTAGGTGGCGGTTAATTGAGATATAAACTGGACAATGTAGTTGAGCCTACCTAAGAAGCTACGCACCTCCTTTTCGGACTTTGGGCTAGGCATTTCCTAAATAGCCTTGAATTTGTCGGGGTCTACCTCAATCCCTTTCTCACTTACTATAAATCCCAATAGTTTCCCGGACATAGCACCGAAGCTACATTTCTCGGGGTTCAACTTTAATTGGCACTTCCGAAGCCTTTTAAACAACTTCTCCAAGTTTGGCGCGTGGTCCTTCTCATTTTGTGACTTAACGATCATGTCATCGACGTAAACCTCAATCTCCTTATGCATTAAGTCATGAAAGAGGGTTATCATGACCCTCTGGTATATGGCTCCGACGTTCTTTAGTCCGAATGGCATGATCTTATAGCAGAAGGTCCCCCATAACGTGATGAAAGTCATTTTCTCCTTGTCCTCAGATGCCATCTTGATTTGGTTGTACCCAGAAAAACCATCCATGAATGAAAATAAAGCATGCCCTGTGGTGTTGTCTACTAGCACATCAATGTGCGGAAGAGGGAAGTTGTCCTTAGGGCTTGCTTTATTTAAATCTTGGTAGTCGACACAAACTCTTACTTTACCATTCTTCTTGATTATTGGGACAACGTTGGCCATCCATTCAGGGTATTGGGCTACCTCCAAGAATCCTGCCTCAAACTGTTTCTGTACCTCCTCCTTTATATTGAGTAACATCTCCAGCCGCATTCTCCTCAGTTTCTGTTTTACCGGCTTCGAGTCTAGGTGAAGTGGGATCTTGTGGGTCACTAAATCCGTGTCTAAACCTGGCATGTCTTGGTATGACCAGGCAAATACATCCCGGTACTCCCTTAGCAATTCAATCATGTGGTTCTGTTCCTCACCCTTTAGTAGTGCCCCGATTTTCACCTGCTTGGGTTCTTCCTCAATTCCCAGGTTAATCACAACAGTGGGATCGCTACTGGTCAAGGTTGGTTTTTCATCAGATTTTAACATTCTTTTCATTTTAAGGGATAAGTTTATTTCTTAATCTTCAACTTCGGTTTCATGGATTAGATTTTCAAAGTTAATGTCAATTACTTGGTGAGGGATTTTGGTGTTGTTATTTTCTTTATTCTTGCATGAAATTAAAAAACAAATTTTGACAACTGATTTTCAAGATGCACATAAGTGGCAAGGAATGCATAATTCACTTTCATTAAGGAGCTTCCCCAATTTTTCAGTGGTCGGGGGAATACAACAGAAAAACAAAATGAAACACATTCTGAATAAAGATCATTACATTATGATATCCGGTAAATCAAAGGAGCTCTAGTTTTGAAGTTGTACTTCTGGTTGGTGATGACGGATCCATTCTGCTGCAATGCCTGAGGGGACTTCAGCATCTAACACTGATATGCTCAATTGTCACAATTTTGCCTCCAGGTTGGATTGGTTGCTTTTCACGTAAGTCCAGCTAATGGACGGGACAACTAGTCCTCCCTTGGAACTTGTTTCGCCGGTGAGTCTTTCCTCCCTCTGCATCTTCTTCTCCTCAGTTTTTTTTTCCGGATGGTACCCCTGCCTAATCATTTCGGACACCATCATATGCACTGCGGCAAAGATCTGAGGGCGTGGGATTGGAGATCCTTTTGTTATAGTTGCGACATTTACGATCTCGAAGGCTCGGAATGAGTCCTCCAATGCCTTTTCCGCAGCTTCCACATAAGGAGTGGAAGTGGGCTTCGTTATCATAATGTTGGTTTCTTCATATACACAGATCAACTGGTTCCCTACTACAAATTTCAACCTCTGGTGTAGTGAAGATGCGACTGCCCCAGTGTTATGGATCCATGGCCTTCCTAACAAGCAGCTGTAAGAAGGTGTAATGTCCATTACCTAGAATGTGATGTTGAAGATGACAGGTCTAATCAGCATGTGAATCTCAATTTCCCCTACGTACTCCCTACGGGTTCCATTGAAAGCTCTGACTACCAAATTATTCTGCTTGATATACGAAGGGTCAACCGGAAATTTCTAAAGAGTGGTCATCGAAAAAATGTTGAGGGACAACCCGTTATCGACTAACACCCGAGCTATCATATGGTCCTTGCATTTGACCGATATGTGCAATGCTTGGTTATGCCCTCTTCCTTCCGATGGGATTTCTTCATCACTAAAGGTAATTTAGTTGATCGCGGACAAGCCTCCGATTACATGGCTGAATTTTTTTACACTGATATCTTGAGGTATATACGCCTGATTAAGAAGTTTTAGCAGTTCTTTTTAGTGAACCTTTGAGTTTAAAAGTAGAAACAAAATGGATATATGTGCTGACATATTTTTTAATTGGTCAACCACACTATATTCGCTGTGTTTGATAAGCTTCAGAAATTCTTCAACCTCTTGCGGTTGAACTGGCTTTTTAGTGCTTCTGCTTGATTCGCCAATTTGCTCTGTATCCGGCTTGCCATATTGTGCTGGTGTATATACTCTGCCACTACGGGTTACACTCGCGATATTGCCTGTATCTTCCACGCCCTGGGCTTGACAATCGTACTTCCATGGCACTGCCTTGTCATTTTGATACAGGAACGGTCGAGGTACCGAGATAACCAAATGGGTTGGAGTCTTATAGACATAGCTGGATTTCTTTGCCAAGGGTATGAAAGGTTGGTGTGGGCACGAGGGATGTTCTTGTTCTTTATCTCCCAAAGCTGAATCGAGCCGACTTCTATGGACTTGTCATCCAACATTTTGTGTAGGACCCACCTAAAGGTTTTGCAGCCCTAAACAGTCTTTCTCAAAGAACTTTGGCATTCGCACCGTGCTCCTTTGGGACAGGTGGCCTCTAATTCTATTAGGCCTGCCTTCCTGAGCTCCTGGTATACCCATCCAAAGCGAAACGATCTGAGTTGGCTTCTTGTGCCTTTCTGGGTTCTACCCTGACCATATCGATCTGGTCTCCCTCATGATTTAGTAAAGGGTTTCCCTGAATGCCTGCCAGCTTGTCATCAAAGGCCAGCCACCCCGCATCTTTCAATGACTAAACCTTATATTTGAAAGCCCAGCACTGGTCGATGGAGTGGCCCGGAGAATTTGCGTGGTATGCACATGGGCATTTGGATCAAACCATCGAGGTGGTGGATTGGTGACGGGAATGGCTGGTATAGTCGTCACCATTCCTTTCTCACATAGTTGAGGAAACAAATTGGCATAGGGCATGGGGATTGGGTCGATCCTTCTAGCATTCCTTGGTGTATCCCTTTCTTGAACTTGATTATTTGTCAACGCTGGTCTTGGTCGTGGGGCTGCGAACTAGGGCCTTGGGCCCATAAATAGTGTCTGGTTCACTACCTGTTCCATATAGAAATTTCCTCCTGGTTGTTGGCTTTGGCCTCTTTGCCTTCGACTCTTGATAGACCCCTGTATCATTTGGGTCTCTTCTTCCTTCTTACCTTTGACCCACTTCTTGCTTGGGCCACTATCGGTATTGCTAGCTTTTATCCGTCCTGCTTTGACGTCGGCTTCCACTCTAGCCCCTGCTGCCATAATGTCCATGAAGTTGTGGGGGGTGGATCCTATCATGTGTGAATGGTATGGATCTTTTAATGTCCCTACGAACATCAATATTGCCTCACGGTCATCAACCGGAGGATCCACTTGAGTGGCTGCGTCTCTCCAACGGTGTGCATACTCCCTGAAAGTCTCTGTTGGCTTTTTCTTCATTTAAAAAAGGTAAATCCTGTTTGGAGCCATTTCCAGGATATGGCGATATTGCACTACGAAGGCATCGGCCAAGTCCCCCCACGTATGGATCTAGGCCCTGTTTTGCTGGACATACCATCTAGCCGTTGTCCTAGTAAGACTGCTTCGGAAGCAGTACATCATCAACTTCTCATTATCGGCGTAAGCGGCCATCGACTGACAATACAACGGAGGTGGGTCCGAGGGCATGTGGTCCCATTAAAATTCTCAAAGTCTAGCATTTTAAACTTTGGAGGAAGGACTACATTAGGCACCAGGTAGTAATCTAAGGGTCTGGTGGTATTGGAGGCTCGAGTCCCCTCTATGGCCCTTAGCCGCTCTTCTAGCTCATCACATCGATATTCTATTGTGGTTTTGCTTGTCCCTGCCCCCGCCAGTGCTGATAAGGGCATCCCCATTCCCGTCACTGCTAGGATAAAAGGTGGCGTGCCATGTGACAGTTTCTCCGAGGTGAATGGTGGCTAACCGGAAGACTACCCATGAATCGATGTAAAACTGGGCGGGTGGATAGGATCATTTTTTTCTTCATGATCCTGATCTTGGATTGTCTTCCCTTTATTTAGCAGCAAGTTCAATATCCTCTTCATCTAATTGCTCAGCTCCTCCTGCCCCTGCTCGATCCCCAAAAAATGGCTCTCTAACTGTTCTGCCATGGCCTTAGCTTTTCCGCGGGTGTTGTACGAGTGTGTATTTACCTCAATCTTTCCGGATCTTAGTCACATCTGGCTTGTTTCCACCTCCTTGTTCATGAAAACTCGCATCCTTCTGAACAAATGCATGTAATTGATGTTTATGAGCATGTATGACATAAAAGGTACAATCATGCAGTTCTATGTGCTTTAGCCAAGGTTCTGAAGAAAAATCTTTATCATTTCATTTCAAATTTTCAAACAATTTTTAGTGAGAAACACAAAAAATTTCCAACTAGTGTACACAAATGTCAGATTCTGATTCTCCGATCCGCTCTCGACGAGGCAGCTTGAATCTTCTAAGGTTGGCTTTGACTTTGTGAGTGCCACACTGTCCACCTTCTATTTCAGTGCTTTGTACCGGGCCTCCCAGTAGTTGGCTTTGGTTACACAAGGCTCCAGTTTTTCAAGCACTTTGTTAAAGTGGTATCTTTGTTTGTCATACCGCTCTTCCAGGTCCTATATGTACTGAGATTTTTCTTCAATTTCTGCTTTTGACTCTCTCAGCTGTTGGACTTTTTGATCAAGTGCCTTTTAAAGTCTCTATTTCTCCTTTCTCAAAACTGCCGATGCTTTCTTTGATGGTGAGCTCTGAATCTTCGATCGCTTTCTTGGCTCGGGTTGAGGATCTACCGGACATCGTTTTGGCAACTGTTCTCTGGAGGTCTTTCTTTCAGATAGAAATGTGGTTTCTCTTGGTCGTTTCTTGTCTGTCGGAGCTTTTCCCTCGCACAGGACCTGAGGGTTCACCCTGTCACGTTTCCATAGCTCATAATTCTCCTGGACTCCCGAGTTCTAACTAGTTGCTTCGACTATGCGCATATGCCTCCATGATACAACAAACTCTCAGATCTTCCTTTGACTATCATCATCCTCATATGTGAACCGAGCGTCTTCCAGTCCATGGGTCATTGGTACGAACTGTATTGCACCTACTTGCGTTCGGAACATAAGCGGTGTGTAGGATATTCCACTCCAGAGACCTAACATGGGACCCAAGGAAGGTTTTTCCATCTGTATATCACTTTGGGCTGGACGATCCACAGTGCCTGCCATACAATCCCCTTACTAACTAGATTCTGTAGTCTGTCTTTCCATTCGCGTGTTCTTCCCAACGAGCTGCCTCAAACTCTAATAAAGTTATTCTGATCGTTAAGAAAGAAGTGCGAAAGAATTCCCGGATGCATGGCAAATGGATCATCATCCACACATAAAGCAATGGAACCCAATAGGTCAATCGAGCATGTCGCTAGTCTGGTCCGACATCCGTTAAAAGATCGGAACGTCTTGGCCAAAATACCATAGACTGGATTCACCCCTTCCCTTACTTGTGCTACGAAGCCAATGGTGGCATGATTGAAGACTCCTAGTTCCTTCGAGAACATAAGCAGGCCGTAGATGGCTAATGCCAGCAAATGTAGCTGGGCTTCTTCCTTTCCGGGCTTCTTCATCAACTCTTTCAGGTGTTCCCAAGTAACCTTCGAGTCTCCCAGATTCTGGACCTTAACCCCGGTGGCCCTAAACAAATCCTTGATGACAGATGTTCGAGCGGGCGCATACGTTCTGTAGGGCGTTGGCAGTTTGGCCAGATGCAATAGTGAAATGTATTCCTCTATGGTGGTAGCCATGTCTACCCCATCCAGAGTAAAGCAGCAATACGACGGATTCAAGAATTCCACTAATGCTTCAAGAATTCCACTAATGCTTTAATCTTGTGGGAGTCTACGGAAACATGCAATAGAAAGCTGATGTGTCCATACGTCTGATAAAATATCAATCGTCTCTGAGGCGTCCAACCCTTCCAAATGTCTCTCAGCTCTGGTAAAATTATTTCTTAAAGTCTACAGAACCAATAACCTATTGCTCTGATACCAAATGTAACACCCCGACCCCGAGTGGCCTGAGATATTAACATTTTACTACTGATTTACAGCGGAAGCAAATATACTCAATTATTATTAACCAGAGTGCTAATTATCCATATAACAAATCATTTATTTCAAAAGAAGAAAATTACACAAACATAAATATCTGAAATCATACTAATATTTCTAATCAATCTTTATTTTTCTAATCCCCACCCGCATGCTTGCTAAGCCTGATTTCTGACATGCCCTTCAGAATTATCTGAAATAAAAATATGATTGGAGTGAGACGACGCTCAGTAAGTAAATAAGATTATTATTAGTGTGTGGCCAAAATGAGTTTTTTAAAAATTTCGTAAAATAATATTTAATACTATAATTTCAAAACTGCTTTTAGAATAAATATAAATTTAAAAATTTTTGCATAAAACTTTTGTCATCAATTACAACAGTAAACTTTTATAATTATATACTATAATTGTTAAATTAAACTTTTAACTTTAAAACTGTATAAATATTTAATGATAAACATACATATACTTTTCCTTATACGTTTTCCTTAGATCGTTATTTAAGCACCAAAATGATCCTTTTCATGTAAACTTACACTTTTCCTTCAAATCATCAGTAACTTTGTACACGTAATTAAAAATGTATAAACATATATTATAAAAATCACCCTTAGGCCTGTTTGCCGTAAGTAATGTTTACCCCCATGACTGGGTTGTGCGGTCCGAAGACTGGACTTAGCTGGCTGGCCGACCAAACTAAATCAACGTACGTAAACTTTAAGTGAGATTTTCCTTATTAAGTCCTGGTCCGGAACTAGGTGTGGACTCAGGAAAAATCCACTAACATAAATAACCACTCTGTAAATAGTGTGGGTGCACTCTGATCCGTATAAACTTTAAGTTGCGGTACCGAACATCTATAACTTTGAACTTTTGTTACCATAAGGGGTTTTAAAATCATCTTATTATAATTTATGCAATTTAAAATAATATCGTGAAAATCTCATCTTTACTCATATTTTCATAAAAAAATGTAACGTAGAAATAAACTCATGCCACACAATTTTTGTGTTAAAAATATATATAATTTTATTTTTGAATAGAAATAAATGCTGAAAATTTACCTGAGGGGATTAGAACATTTCTTAACCCAAAAATAGATGCAAGTATATTAAAGATAGAACTGGTATAATTAAAAATAAACTCATGGAAATTTTGTGGAACTAATTAACATAATTGAAATTTACTTATAAAATAAACTCGGGTATGAATTTTAAATAAAAAAAAAACTAACATAATCAAAATTTACTTACCTTCTTCCTTACGAACACTGTAACTATCTCTAAGAAATGAGATCGGAAAGAATGGGTGATTGAGAACTTATTTAAAAATTCGATCTCCACCACAATTTCTTTCACTCACTAATCCTTTTCTTCCTTGAAAAATTGTTGTGAAAAATGAAGGTTGAGAGCTCCCTATTTATAGGAAAATTTTGGGAAAGAAATAGAATTTATAAAAGTGTAGGGAGATTGGTAAAATTATAATTTTTAAAAATTAAAGAATTGGCAAGGGATGGACAAGGTATGGGTTGAGTATGGGATAGGGATGGAGGTCATGTGGGAGTGCTTGCCACCATTCTCATTAAATAAATTTTTAATTAATTACTTACCTAATTAATTGATCAATTAGTTAATTAATTATTTTATTGTTTTTTTCTTAATCATTATTATCATTATTATTATCATTGTTATTAATTTTAAACCATTTGTAGTATTTATTTATTTTATTATTTATTTTTGAATAAGAATTAAATTTGAATTTTGAAAACTCATGTGGGCCCCACACCACTTCGAGACCCAAACGGATCCTACGTAACTCCAATAATCCTCATACGATTTTATGAGCTCTATACAGCTTCGAGACTCGTGTAAACCTCCACAAGGTTTCGGGACTCATGTGGGCCCCACACGGTCTTGTGAGCCCCGCATATGATACTTATATTATTATTATTTTATCATATATTTTTACAAATTATGTCAGTCAAAACATTATGTACTTATTTACGTATATAAACAGTGTTTACCCTATTTATCTTATGAAATTCCATTTTGACTAGGCCGACCTCCAGGGAGCGACTGAGCCGCAATGGTTTCTGAGCACTCGCTAAGACAAGGTCTTTCTTAGGCATCAAACATGGAATCAAGGATCTTACAGAAAAACACTTCTGTATTGATATTAACTTAATGACCATTTTTATTATTTTATTATTATTGTGCTTTAATCATATATATATATATATATATATATATATTTTTGGGTCATCACAATCTCCCCTCCTTATAAAAATTTCGTCCTCGAAATTTGCTAATTTAAAATGAGTACTGTATAATTGGTTGCGCTATTTAAAATAGTACATTGATTAACGATTTGACTAAGTCTTAGAATAGATTGAGGGTCAATTTGGCGAAGTATTTTATTTTGGGAATTGAAGTGTGAATCGTCGGTCTAATAAAGGTTGAAATGGAAAAGAAATTCAGAAGATGTGGAAAAGGATAATTATATATATGTATATATATTATACATGTCCTATAAATTAAAAATATACGAGATCTGGCCTTTAGAGCCTTAGATCAACGTCAACATCTATCGCAATACTAGCGGTGTCACTGCTAACCGCCTGGGTTCTTTCTTGACAGAGTTGACCTCTTATAATGTCGCCGGCTTGGGTCGGAAAAAGGGAGAGAATGCCCGTTTGTTCGGCGAAGGAGGAAGAGCTGCCCTCTTCCCAAGTTATTGGTGGCCCGTATATGAGTCTCAATGCGCATCGGATTTCCTTGCAATGGTGAAGTAGGCTAGCATTATCCGAAACTCTTAGTGTGGTGACTGCAATATTGCCATTGTAAGGGATATGGCTCATTGGTGTGATATTAGTTGTAAGTTTCATAGTCGGAATATTCTCGATAGGGAAGAGGATTGGAAGAATGGCAGGGGCACTGCTCGGGGCGGTAGTGGTGGAGGAGGTAAGATGGAGAATTGACGGGGCAGTTGTTGAGATAGTGGCTTCTCCAACTGATCCCCGTCTACACCTACGGTTCTCAAACCAAAAGCGTATATTTCTCGGCTAGATTGGACCATACCGTCAGAGTTGTGCTGCAAGCAAGATAGTAAGCTCCACAGAAGGGAGTTCCCCTTGATTACTGTGGAAGGCCGCCTCTAAAATCTCTAGCTGTACCTTACTGGGTTTCCATCTTTGGATCAACGATCTAGTGCTGCTCTCAGCAACTTGGGGAGTTGGGTGATTTGGCAATATTTTCGAGTAATGAGACAACTAAGAGACAAGTTGGGAAGAGCTAATCATTGCAAACTGAAATGTGATTGTTCAAGATGATAGAAAGCTATGATGCTTAGAGTTTGAGAAGGATAGACCCTTTTTATAAGGGAATGGCCGCGTGTTGTGGAAATCGAGAGAGAAAGCGACATGTACTGCGAGAATCAAGGGAGAGCGATGCGTGTCACGGATATCAAACAATGCGTTTTGCACAAATCGAGGGAGAAAGATGTGTGTCGCGAGAATCGAGAGAGGGCGACGTGTGTCACGGATATCGATCAATGCGTTTTGCACAAATCGAGGGAGAACGACGTGAGTTGCAAGAATCGAGAGAGAGCTACGCGTGTCACGGATATCGAGCACGCACACGTATTGCAAAATTTGCGTACTCTAGGTTCTTTTTATGTTTCTACATCTTTATTAATGCTTTAACTATAATTAATTTCATCCTTAGATCACCACTTGGGTGGGTGGCCTAGTGGTAAGGAACCGGTCATGCATCCATGTGATAGCGGGTTCAAGTCCCCACTATGCCCAAGTGATCTCATGCTCTGGCCTTGTTTCAGGGGTAAGTGAGCTATAGCCGATGATTCCATCCATGAGGCCCTTTTTTTTTTTTTAACTACAAGAGTACCCCTTATATATTAATATATTCCATTATTATTATTATTATTAGATCAAATATATGTTGGACATGCTTGGTCAATTGATGATTTGACATTGGTTAGTTATTTGAAGGAAATTAGTTAATTTTTATATTACTTTCATTAATGGAATTTGTACTATATAATTTTTTTTTTTTTTATATAGAAAAATTTAAGTTGTATCAACTTTTATAAATTTATACAAAATTAAAGATTTCGTCAAAATTTGTACTTTTAAATCAAACTTGGATACTTGATGGAAATTGAATATGTAATGGGAAAAATAGATATACATATTTAACTTGCACATGTTAAGGGATTATACATATATATATATATATATATATATATTTGAATTTAAATACAATAAGTAATATTTAAATTATATTTAATTCCTTATAAACTAATACAAAAATTAAAATTAAAGATTTTGTCAAAAAATATATATTCCTAAATTAAGTTTGAATGTTTTGTTGATAATTGAATATGTAACGTAAAAATATATATTCATATGCAAAAAAAATATATATATATATATATATATTTTTTGGATAAATTCAGATTTCATAATAGGTCGTTTGTTCATATCTATTTGTATGTGTAGCACTTCTAAACTCAGTAGGGTCTAATGGGTTATTTCTTATATATTTAGTGAAAATAATAACAGAGAAAATAAATAAATCTCGAATATTATTATATTTATATATATATATAAATTTTAAATTATTAATGCATTTGACAATTAATTATAAATCATCAATATGGGTACATGTTTCTACAAACATAAATAACATATTTAAATTAATTAACGTGTCTTCAATAATACTACTATTTTTCTTAGAAACTTTATAATTATTATCTGTCCTTGGGAGCCTTCACATAAATCTCATTTCCTCCAATGCTACTATCTTTAGGATCCATTCTTAAATAATGATCAAATGTTATTTTAAAATCATAAATCTATTATTAGCGTATAATAATATAACAAACTAAAATAAATATTCTAAACTACCCAATCCTACCCAAATCATGTTTTATATTTAAGCTTTGGTAAAATTTTAATATTAGAGTATGTAGAACTTATATCCTATGCTTTGGTAAAATTATTTCTTAAAGTCTACAGAACCGATAACCTATTACTCTGATACCAAATGTAATACCCCGACCCCAAGTGGCCTGAGATATTAACTTTTTACTACTGATTTACAGCGGAAGCAAATAAACTCAATTATTATTAACCAGAGCGCTAATTATCCATATTACAATCATTTATTTCAAAAGAAGAAAATTACACAAACATAAATATCTGAAATCATACTAATATTTTTAATCAATCTTTATTTTTCTAATCCCCACCCGCATGCTTGCTAAGCCTGATTTCTGACATGCCCTTCAGAATTATCTGAAATAAAAATATGATTGGAGTGAGACGACGCTCAGTAAGTAAATAAGATTATTATTAGTGTGTGGCCAAAATGAGTTTTTTAAAAATTTCGTAAAATAATATTTAATACTATAATTTCAAAACTGCTTTTAGAATAAATATAAATTTAAAAATTTATGCATAAAACTTTTGTCATCAATTACAACAATAAACTTTTATAATTATATACTATAACTGTTAAATTAAACTTTTAACTTTAAAACTGTAAAAATATTTAATGATAAACATACATATACTTTTCCTTATACGTTTTCTTTATATCGTTATTTAAGCACCAAAATGATCATTTTCACGTAAACTTACACTTTTCCTTCAAATCATCAGTAACTTTGTACACGTAATTAAAAATGTATAAACATATATTATAAAAACCACCCTTAGGCCTATTTGCCGTAAGTCATGTTTACCCCCATGACTGGGTTGTGCGGTCCGAAGACTGGACTTAGCTGGCTGGCCGACCAAACTAAATCAACGTACGTAAACTTTAAGTGAGATTTTCCTTATTAAGTCTTGGTCCGGAACTAGGTGTGCACTCAGGAGAAATCCACTAACATAAATAACCACTCTGTAAACAATGTGGGTGCACTCTGATCTGTATAAACTTTAAGTTGCGGTACCGAACATTTGTAACTTTGAACTTTCGTTACCATAAGGGGTTTTAAAATCATCTTATTATAATTTATGCAATTTAAAATAATATCGTGAAAATCTCATCTTTACTCATATTTTCATAAAAAAATGTAACGTAAAAATAAACTCATGCCACACAATTTTTGTATTAAAAATATATATAATTTTATTTTTGAATAGAAATAAATGCTGAAAATTTACCTGAGGGGATTAGAACATTTCTTAACCCAAAAATAGATGCAAGTATATTAAAGATAGAACTGGTATAATTAAAAATAAACTCATGGAAATTTTGTGGAACTAATTAACATAATTGAAATTTACTTATAAAATAAACTCGGATATGAATTTTAAATAAAAAAAAACTAACATAATCAAAATTTACTTACCTTCTTCCTTACGAACACTGTAACTATCTCTAAGAAATGAGATCGGAAAGAATGGGTGATTGAGAACTTATTTAAAAATTCGATCTCCACCACAATTTCTTTCACTCACTAATCCTTTTCTTCCTTGAAAAATTGTTGTGAAAAATGAAGGTTGAGAGCTCCCTATTTATAGGAAAATTTTGGGAAAGAAATAGAATTTATAAAAGTGTAGGGAGATTGGTAAAATTATAATTTTTAAAAATTAAAGAATTGGCAAGGGATGGACAAGGTATGGGTTGAGTATGGGATAGGGATAGAGGCCATGTGGGAGTGCTTGCCACCATTCTCATTAAATAAATTTTTAATTAATTACTTACCTAATTAATTGATCAATTAGTTAATTAATTATTTTATTATTTTTTTCTTAATCATTATTATCATTATTATTATCATTGTTATTAATTTTAAACCATTTGTAGTATTTATTTATTTTATTATTTATTTTTGAATAAGAATTAAATTTGAATTTTGAAAACTCATGTGTGCCCCACATGGTCTTGTGGGTCCCACACCACTTCGAGACTCAAACGGATCTTACGTAACTCCAATAATTCTCATACGATTTTATGAGCTCTATACAGTTTCGAGACTCGTGTAAACCTCCATACGGTTTTGGAACTCATGTGGGCCCCACACAGTCTTGTGGGCCCTGCATATGATACTTATATTATTATTATTTTATGATATATTTTTACAAATTATGTCAGTTAAAATATTATGTACTTATTTACGTATATAAATAGTGTTTACCCTGTTTATCCTATGAAATTCCATTTTGACCAGACCGACCTCTAGGGAGCGACTGAGCCGCAATGGTCTCTGAGCACTCGCTAAGACAAGGTCTTTCTTAAGCATCAAACATGGAATTAAGGATCTTACAGAAAAACACTTCTATATTGATATTAATT
The DNA here is from genome assembly GCF_029873635.1 of Malania oleifera. Taxonomy (NCBI): domain Eukaryota; kingdom Viridiplantae; phylum Streptophyta; class Magnoliopsida; order Santalales; family Ximeniaceae; genus Malania; species Malania oleifera. Next base: position 32,141,008 of record NC_080427.1, on the reverse strand, counting down.
TAATGACTATTTTTATTATTTTATTATTATTGTGCTTTAATCATATATATATATATATATATATATATATATATATATTTTTGGGTCATCACAGCTGGGACTCCCTATTTATAGGGAGTCTAGGGGTGCATTTTGGTGCCAATTTCCTCAGCAATTCCCCACTAACGACCTCTATCAGGGCATAATTTTTACCGGCACATGTGACTAATTTGGTTCTTGATTTTGCGGATTTCTTGGCTAACCAATTCTCATTCCCTGCGCAGGTAAATTGGAGTGATCCAGGTGGCAGCACAGGAATGGAGGGCATTTGGGAGGTTTCCTTATGGCAGCATCGGGATGGAGGGAGAGGTATCTTGGGTTTATTTATTATTATTTTTTTCTTTTGTTATTGCTAAACAACATTATTTTGCTTTGCTTCTCTGTGTGCAGGTAGCTGAGGTGATCCAAATGTCAACATAGGAGGGGAGGGCTTTTTGGATGTCTCGGCTTGGCAAGCCTGGATTGGAGCATGGAAGGATTCAGCGCTGTTTCTTCTTTTTTGTATTTTGATTTTTGTAATCATTATTACGCATTTGTTCCTTGTGCATGCCCTCTGCAATTTATATATGTTATCATATTTTCCAATTCACATTTCCATTTGACAAACTTTGACGGAGGGGATTTGATGACTCTTGATTTGACCAATTTTGACCAATTATGCCCAAGTAAAATAGATTTTGATTTTAATCTCCAGATGAAACTGGTTTTTTTTTTTTTAACTGAGGCCCAATTTCAAAATAGGGTAAGATTTAACAAGCTTAATCCTGAATTTGAATACTCTTGAACTCATAGAGACTTCAAAGACTTGATTAAAACTGATTCCTAGTTTTTGAAATTGAATTTGAAACTGAAACTTAGAAGATAAGACCTAGGTTATTCTATGGAAAAACAGTGAGTAAAGTTGAAGGGACATGTCCTATAACTATGGGAATCCTAAATGAACTTTGAATTCTTAAGATTTAAACTTGACTCATTGCGAAGAACAATGGCTCCAAAATTGAATGACCTTATTAGACCTAGCCTAGGAGCTCTAAACTTTGGAAAACAAGAAACTTATTTAGAGGAGCAAAGACTTCAAAATTAGGGGACTCTAAAGTCTAATCTTCAATGAATTTGGAAGCAGCTGGGCTCGGCTAAAAAATGTTTTAACATCAACTCGCATTAGAGGTACTTGACCTAGAAAGGATCAACCCACGGATTCCCATTTGAACTTCAAGGTCTCGTGTAACAAACAAGATTAATCGGCTTAAAAACCTAAGACTTGGATTGGACATTTACAAGACTCAACTTTAAACCAGAGACTCGACTGAAAATTAGAAAGACTCGATTGAAGGGTCTGGGTCTCAATTCTAAAACTCGGGGTCATTTGGGGCTCAAATTCAAATCCTGTTTCGTCGGATTTTATTGGGGTAGCCTGGCTAAAATTAGGGTGTCGACAAAGGCAAATATAATGTTTATGTTTTTAGAGACATTTTCAACATATCACATCTTTTATCCTAAGGGAGTTTATTATAATTTTCAATACATAATTATTACATTATCTTAATAAATAAAATGAAACTATGTGTTGTAGAAGCAATCTCAAAATGTAATACAAACAAACCAGCAAAAAAATCAAACTACAAGTCTACAACCAAGAGCCTCGAGTTATCCCCATGACAAAAGATTTGGTGCATGTTTGGTATGTAAGAAAGCATTAGAGTGATTGAATTTCTTACCTGATTTCTACACATTCTCCATTTAATTTTTATTGCATTTTAGTTTCACCTTATTTAATTCCGAAAACCGTTAGTAGCATTACTTCTGAGGGAAGACTGCATAGTAAGTTTGAACAGAAGTCAGAACAATTGCAACAATAGCACCCAAGAAAGCCAGAACAGTCCAAGGGCTACTGAAATGGGTGTGCAGCCCCTCCTTTATCCATACTCTCATCTTGTTCTTGTGATGTTCCTCAATCTGCGTCTTGACTTCCTTGTGAAGCTCAGGATTGTCCACCAAATCGTTGGCTATCTCGTTGAACAGATCAGCCACCTGCTGGTCGCTGCCCAGGAAGTTCAAGAGTATGCCCTTGGATCGCAGCTCCTTCACGTCCTCTGCATGATCAATCAGTGAATCCATGAAGCATATGTAAGAGGTGACCCCCAAGTCATCAGGGGCATCAGGGCATGCCTCGTAGGCTACCAAGTTCAGAAGAGTGGACTTGGTTGAGTCATCTACAGTAACTGGAGGGAGTTTGACAAATCCTTCCACGCAACCCTGCTCAAACCTGATGTCTGTGTAACACTGTGTATTGCTGGGCCTAAATTTGATTCCCGCCGTCTTCAGCTCCTTTACTGATCGATATGAGTGCCACAAACTGCTTCTACTAATTGACTTGGTAGCAATTTTTTTATCCGGCAAGTTGATGAGTTGAGCCCGTAGTAGGTCAAGTAGGTGAGCTGGTCCTTCTTCATCTACGGGCTGATTTTTGCTGTTTTCCAGAGGCTTTTTTAAGAAGTTACAGTCGTCGATGCAATTTTCAATTCTCTGTCTCCATCCAGGCTTTCCCGGAGGGGGGAGTGCCCTCGTATGCTCAATGAAACTGTTGATCTTATTTATCCCCTCTTTTTGTTCAAACCTCAAGCTCACCAGCTCCTTGAGGACCAGAAAAGGGAGTTGATTCTCCAACAAGAACAAGTCCCGCCGCACGAAAGCAATGTCCAGGCTTCTCATCTTCATTTCTGCATGCTTGTTTTCTTCATAACAATAAATGAACTGGAGAATGAAGCAGCCGTCCAGGAACATCATCTGAGCAAAGGCCTCATCGTCCAGGCCTTCTGTTGCGTCCTTCGCATAGCACTGCCTTGCTTCAACCGCCACCGCTGCAACCTTGTCATACATCTCACGAACTGACAACTTACTGGTATTACAGCTTTGGATGTAATCTCGTGCCATTGGAACCTTGAGCTTCTCCACTGCTTCGAGCTCCAGCTTCCCATGGTGGTAAGGACCAATTGAAACCACCTGCGGTTCGTAGCAATTCTCGTTGGATTCGATCTTGCGCAGCATCCTCGGGACCTTCTGTATCCTGGGCTTTTGTTTTTTATTGCTTGTAGACCCATCCTTCATCATGGATTGCAACCACTGGTCTGTAGTATCAGGAGGGCAGGAACTTGCTTCCCGGTGGATTACAATGCTCAGCATTTCACACTCATCAGATACGACAGCAGGCGAATTGCCACTTCTGTGTAGTGAAGCTGCATTTTCTCCGGCTACTGCACTCTCTTTTGCAGAGAACTCTTCCATAAAAGTCACCTCCTCGGGAGCTGCCATTTTTTGTATGCAACCAAGAACGGAGGTGCTGAGTTATCTGCCCCAAAACACAAGGTGATTCCTTGGTGTTTATAGACATAGGTTGCTTTATCCATTGTGGATTAATTAAAGTAGCTATATTATGTCATTCAAGATGAATCATGTCCTTACCTTTCTTGCTTTTATGTCAAGATTGGAATTGTATTCAAAGGTTGTTAGATTAACACTTTACCTAAATTAGGTTGTGGGTCAACAATATATATTAAGCTTTAACACTCCACCATACATGCAGCCTATGGTGCAGCCCAACAGCACGTGGAGATAAACACATGATAAATGACACCCATAATAAGAAATGTAATATTTTTTTTTTGAAATTACGGGCAACAAAACTAGAACACAAGACCTCCTGGTAACCAGCTTTGATACCATGTTAGATTACTATTTTATCTTAAAGTTGAAGCTATTAGGTTGTGGGCAACAATATATATCAAGCTTTAGGTTTACATAATGTGTATATATATTAAAAGAATTAAGAGTTCTCTCTCTCTTTTGATTTTTCCTTTGTTCCGTTGCTGCTCCTCTTTAGCCTAGTTCTTTCTTTTTTGCTAAATTGAGTTTCAATCGTCACAAACAGATACTATCAAACTCTTTGACAAAATAAACCAAACCTGCAGTCTAGCTGGGTGAACCCTGAGGGAGGGAGGGAGCCATCACTGCCCCAAACATAGGCTAACAGTGACTTAACCTAAAAACTCTTGGTCCATGAAACAAAAGCACTCTTAAAGACCCCCACAGTCCTATTCAAAACAGGATTCAACTGTATTCCTCTTCATTGTCCTTTTCATTTAGTTAACAGATTGAAGAAGGCAAGAGTTGTTTCTGAGGATTTAGGTCAATTGATCTTTTTAATTTCCCAACTTGCATCTTGACACTCAAATAAGGATAGCTGAAACAATTTAAGCATGGTGCCTTTAGAACTACAGAAGTCTATTTTTAGTACTTGGTTATAATTCCAATCATCAGTATTTCCCTCTTAAGTTTGTCATAGATGTAAAGGGCTTGTTTTCTTTTTCTTTTTTGTATTCTTTATTGTGCATTTGTGTGTGTGTGTGTGTGTGTGCGAGAGAGAGAGAGAGAGAGAGAGAGAGAGAGAGAGAGAGAGAGAGTTGATCGGACCAACTCTTTGTGCCTTTACATAAGCAAGGAATGAGAACAAAAAACTAAGTTTGCTTCTGCTTGAAATAACTCAAAAAGGAGGATGATTTTGGTATTTTTCTCATTCTATACATGAATTAGTGGATCGTGTTTGGTTTGGGTTGAACAAAAGCTTCTCTAAGTGTATTCCATTTCTAATTTACTTGCTGTATAGTGCAGTGCGGGCATGCCTTTTTGCAAGTTACATTGGAACTCTTTTGTTCTTTGCTTGCTGCTTTTGCCCTCTTGTTCAAGGCAGGCTGCCCTCTTAAGCTTGTCATAGATGTAAAGGGCTTGTTTTCTTTTTCTTTTTTGTATTCTTTATTGTGCATTTGTGTGTGTGTGTGTGTGTGTGTGTGTGTGTGTGAGAGAGAGAGAGAGAGAGAGAGAGAGAGAGAGAGAGAGAGTGTTGATCGGACCAACTCTTTGTGCCTTTACATAAGCAAGGAATGAGAACAAAAAACTAAGTTTGCTTCTGCTTGAAATTACTCAAAAAGGAGGATGATTTTGGTATTTTTCTCATTTTTTACATGAATTAGTGGATCGTGTTTGATTTGGGTTGAACAAAAGCTTTCTCCAGGTGTATTCCATTTCCAATTTACTTGCAGTAGAGTGCAGTGCGGGCATGCTTTTTTTTGCAAGCTACATTGGAACTCGTTTGTTCTTTGCTTGCTGCTTTTGCCCTTTTGTTCAAGGAAAAAGGAAAACACTTCTTGAACATAATACTGCTTCTTTCTTTTCTTGTTTGTTTGCAGAGAATTATTTTCTCTTTGAGAGTTATTTTCCGCCTCCAGATTTTTTGTTTTTAGGCATCACATCAAACAAAGGAAAATAAGAAAAATTATTCTTCACAAAATGAAGATTGCAATCTTCTAAATTCTTTTAGTGTTGACATTCACTGCCAAACGCTTGCTTGAATAGAGACGTCAAGCCTAAATACTTGCCCTGTTTTAAAACAGATAAATCTAGCAGGAAGTGTTTTAAATAACATGGCCATTTTCACAAAATGAGGACACAAATCTGCAACAAGAAAGTCAACGGAATCAACTGCGAAGTCCCTATTTGGGAGCACTTAAAAATTTAGTTATAATATTTTAATTATGAATTGAACAAGAATTATTTATTAGCTTAAATTAATATTAAATTAATTAAAATTATAAATTTAATTAATAATATTATTTTTTATCATAATTTAATATGATAGTAATATGTTATAAATATACATTAATTATAAGATTATTTTTAATTAAAATAATAACTTTATATTATTTTTAATAGGAAATATTTAAATTTTAATTATAAATAATAAAATCATTATTTAAAAAAATCTAAATTAAAAATAGTAATTTTTTAAAATTTTAAATATAAACTCTATAATAAAAGTATGCATCCAAATATCATTTTTTTTAACACAACCAAACATCACTTTTAATTTTCAACATTTTTTCAATCCAATATTTATTAAATTCAGCACTTTTTTCCAAAAACACTTTTACATAAGTTGTTCCAAACAATTCCTAAATAACTCAACATGTATCAAAGAAAGAAAATAATACAAATTCAGCCAAACAAATCATGATAAAAAATATTAATAGCAATGATACTTGAAATTAATAACGAGAAGGAAACATATAGATTATCTAAGAAAATTCTAATTTCATTTCTTGTCATTAATATTGACATGTTCTCGAAAAAAATAATGCAGTTTGGTGCACAACAAAATAATAGTAGTTATATCAATTATTTGAAAAAATTCTAATGCCATGGATGCTACCCCTTAAACAAAAGCTGCCTAGTCCGCCCCCACGAATATGGAATTTCAAAACATATTTTGGCATACAATGAAAATGCTTTCAAATACAGTAATGCACCAATGCAAAATAGTAGTTCCTCTGAGTTTGCAACTCTCACAAATTAATTTTAAAATTTTAAAATATTAATTTAATTAATAAAATTACTTAAGTGTTAATTAATATGATAATCATATGTTTAAACTATAAATTAGAACAAAACTATTGTTAATCAAAAAATAATATTATATTATTTTTTCTGATAAAAAATTAAATATTAATTAAAAATAAGAGTTAAATAATTTTTAATTAAAATTTAATCGTATACTATTTTACTATGCATTATAACCTATTAAATATTAATAATTAAATTCAGTAATGAATAAAAAGAACCATCTATAAATTTAAACTAACGTTAAATAAATTTAAAAGTTTAATTTCGTTATTAATACTATTGTTAACATAAATTAATGTCATAATCATATATTATAAATAAACATTAATAACATGATTATTGTTAAATAGTAAATAATATTATATTAGTTTATTTAATAAAAAATATTTAAATTATAATTAGAAAATTAATATAGAATTGAAAAAAGTGCTAAAATTATAAGTGATGTTTGATTATGTTTAAAATAAGTAATATTTAGATACTTATTTTTATTATAGGGTATTATATGATTAATTTTAAATATATTTTAAATTAAAAATATTATTATTTTAAATTAAAATTTGCATTAATAATTATTTTAATTATATATAATTAAAACTTCAATATTTTCTTTAAAAAATAACATAAGGTTATTTTTAGCCTTATTGGCTACAATATCATATTTAATGTGTTTCGATGATATTAACCTATTTGTGTGTTCCTAGTATTTTTCTATCTTTTTTTTTTTGGATTATGCACCGAGTATCCACGTGTCTGTTTTACGATCCATGTGATTAATCTTGCGTCCCTTGAAGTTGACCTCACAACTCCAAAGGGAATGTAAATTCAAGAGTCCAAGGGCGGAAACGAACCCGGGAGGGTTTAAATACCTGACCTCGTGAGAGGCACTCCCGCATCCCGCACTACCACTTGAACCACACCCTGGGGGTGTGTTTTTCTATCTTTGCAGTTATGGTTAGTAGAAGTACAAGTGGAAAATGCTTGAAGTACCAAGTGAGAGGCAAAGATTGGACCAAGTAGGCATCAATAAGGAAAGATCAAATGGACACATACTCGGAAGGACCCAAGCACAATCGGATGTTTTATAATTATTGAATTATTTGTAATAAGGGTTGTGTGAGTGGTAGGTTCAGTTTATAACTCTTGCGCTTTGTTTCTGCATGATTTCTACGCAAGAGTTGAGCAAAGCACATGCATACTAGGGCACATGAGTTTATAGGATTTCACTAAAGATATAAATACAAACTCACGTTTCATGACTTTCAAAATTAAACTTAAAGAGTTTGTTAAATGAATCCTAAACTCAAATATGTTTTCTAAAGAGACAAGTTTTCAAACATTTTGGTATTTTGAACATCTTCATAGTTAGTCTTGGTTTTATCAAAACGAGTCTTATGTCCTAAAGGTTCAAAGAAAGTCAAGTATATTTATAAAAGGACATACTAAGCATATAAGATATCAAGATGGGTTTTCTATTTGTTATAATTCGTCGGGTCTCTACAGATGATGTTTTCAATATAGCTAAGAAAAAGCAAGCATTCCTTAATGTTATTAATGGATATGCATCACCTTAGCATCAACACTTAGCACAGAGTTTATGATGACATTAATAGCATAATTAAGGGAGAATATAAGGAGCCCAACTTGTTTAAAGTCTTTTGCTTACGTAATTATGACTTCTTGTCTTGCATTGACTAGGTAAGGAACCATCATATAAATAGTAGTACAAGATTTATTTTTCAAGTAAAATAATGATTTCGAAAGAAAATAAAAACGAGTATGACTCTTTGGGCATAGTGATGTTTCCATGTGCTAGTGTTAGAGTTTCATAGAAAACCCTTTAGGGGGTTGTGTGCTCATCAAGACCATTGTTCATGAATGAAGGAAACTAAGTTCTTTTAAAGCACCACTCAAAATAGATCAGGTCACTATAGGGACAAAATAGGAGATCACTTCGCAAATATGAAGAACCAAACCTCATTTTATTAAAAGTTTGAAAAAAGATTCTTACAAGATTGATCTCTATCTTGGATGAAAATGCACTTTATATTTCACAACAACTACCTCTAGACATTCAACATCAACACTGAAAATCCAACTCATAGTTAGTCAATTAGAGCACCACTAAAGACTGTGCAACAAAAATAAGTTAAAGAGGTCCTTACATATAAGAATGGCACGAGTTCTTAGTGAAGTGGTGAAAGTTTAGAGATGAAGAAATCTTACCAAAATACATGGGTTCTTTTATGGATAAAGTTGAAGGGTACTTCATATCAAACTTTAAAAAGTCATCTACCACATAACTTTGTGAGAATATCACGAGTCAAACTTATTTAGGGTATTAACTAGGCTTACCTATAACCACATATCTTGTGTTGGTTGGGTGAGAAACCATGAGTAATATATATATTTCATGTAGAATAATGCTTGATAAAATAATAAATAAATAAATAAATAAAGAGTATTACTCCTCAATCATAGTCATTTTTCCATATGCTAGTGTTACATTTTCATAGAAAACTCTTTAGGAGATCGAGTGTTCATCAATCACTGCAAAACTAGCTATTGTAAATGTTTAGCCTACTTGTGTCTTTTGCAAAAACACATGTTCTCTATGGAAATATAATCAAATGAAGTGCATTACTTTACTAATTATTGCTTAACTCTTGTGTTTACTTCATGCTTGCCTATTGCTTACTATGTAGAGACCCAAAAAATTATAGTAATTAAATAATAAAAGGAAAGGAGGAGAAAGGAAACTCAAAAGGAGGGAAAAAGCAGGGTTCGTTGACGAACCCTGTGGCTTCATCGACGAACTCCCTATTGCAATCGTCGCACGCCACATGTCCCGTCGACAATAAATTACTGAGAGGGGTAATTTTAGGGCCTAAAATTCGTTGACAAATGTTATGAGTTCGTCGACGAACACCCTTCTTGGCTTCGTCGACGAAGTGACATGTCTCGTCGACGAAGGTAGGTGTATAACTATGCCAAACTTGGATTTTCAACGCAGAAAATTTCATGCAACCTCTCTCTCTCTCTCTCTCTCTCTCTCTCTCTCTCTCTCTCTCTAGAATCTATCCCCTTTACCTTCTCTCTAGTTTTCTAGCTCGGTTTCACTTCGGTTCGATGATCCGAAGCCACCACGTTACTCTTGGGAAGATTCTTTACAAATCTGCTTGAGTGATTTCTAAGTTAGGCTAACTTGGAAACCATCCTAAATTTTGGGTAAGTTAGTTATTTTAATATTTATTAGGGTATTTGGTATTTTTGGACTAAGGAAAGGTGTTAGATGGGTTTATACTGAAGTTTTATTAAGGGAAAGCATTAGTTTCAGGGTATTGTGCTGGGAACACCGCGGGTGTACTTTTGGACTAAATTGTGGGCTTAGTAAATCAGGTAAAGGCATAAACTAAGTCAATATTTTTATGAAATTATTTATTAATATTCAACTTTTATTTTCAACGAAATTATGTATGTTATAAAACTGAGTTTGGAAATATTGTTTTTAACAAGAAAATGATTTTAATACAGTTCAGTAGGGAATATGATTTTGTGCAGATTTTACGAATAGAACAATATTCATTTTGTGTGGCATGAGTATGAAATTCTACGATTTTATGTAGTATCAAAGTATTATGTTATCAGAATAAGCATGTTATTACAGTTTTCAGGAAGATATTAAAAACGGTACAGGGATTTCAAATTATGAATATTATATGACATGCCGGTGTAAGGGCTGTGGTTTTTATATGATATGTCGGCGTAAGGGCCAAGGTTTTTATATGATATACTATGCCGGCGTAAGGGTCGTGGTTTTCATGTTTTACTATGTCGGCGTAAAGGCCGTGTTTCACAAAAAAAAAAAAATGTCGATGTAAGGGTCGTGGTTTATACATTATGATATGCAAAAATACATGAAAATATTATTTTGACCAATGTTATTATGAGGCAACTATGTATCGTTATTTGAGGTTTACTATACGTTATCAAAACTCGAATGGCTTGGTTTAGACTTTCTGGAAGCACGGTACCGTAGTTATTTGAATACGATCATGTATATGTTAGTGCTACCACATGTTGTAAGGGGCAGTGGGAGATCGGCAGTTGATGTGATTTTATGGTAGTGCAGGTGTCCCTCTGTCATCCGGACCAAGAGCGGAAGACCCATTGTACTTACAGACTTATGTTGATCTAGCGTGGTTGGCCAGCCATTGCTAGGTCCCACCTTCGGGCCACACAACCTAGTCATGTTGGGGTAAGACATGACACCAGTCAACTATCCATCCAGGGTGTTATTTCGTGTATAGTTATATAAGATGATTTTATGTATAGAAATTCAGTATGATATACCATGTTATGATAAATTATGTTTCTCCCAAGTATGATTTATTTACTGTTACATTTATAACATGGAAATATTCATGTTGCCACACATTGATAGTAGTTTATTTCCTTTACTGAGAGGTGTCTCATCCCAGCTTACAAAACATTTCAGGAAATCCAACTAGACAGATAGACCGAGCTCCGTATCAGTAGAGGTAGTCTATACCACCCTGGTGAGAGGGTGAGTTTCCAAGTTAGGGTCAGATGGTTTTTGGAATATGATCCTAGTTTTCCCTTTTGGTCTTTCGGGGAAGTATATATATATATATATATACTTGATATATTTGTAGTACTCTGGTATTATAACTATTAGATGGTATGTATGTAATTTATGTTTCCCGCTGCTTAGGTATCAGAGTTGTATTTCAAGTATATCCCTGGAACCCACGGGTCTAGGTTGATTATGTTTTATCAGGATTATTATAGTAAATATTATTATGAAAAAAAAATTACGGTAAAATAGGCGGGTCGTTACAGTTTAGTATCAAAGCCTAGGTTGCTAGGTTATATAAACTTTAGAGTACAGCGGAAACAATACTAGAGTATAGGAAAAGGATTTGAGGTTTTGTTTTGCAGTTTAGAGGCAGGACTTCCATGGTAGTTTCTGTGTCTTTCCTGGGGTGATGATTTTAAGAAAGTTATAGTAAACTATTGCCGGATTGTGTTTCTAAAGTGTAGGATTGGATCTTGAAATAAGATAAGGATGTCAAGATAGGAGATTTTGGTTAGATGTGTAAGTTATAAGACTAGGGTCCCTAAGTCATGTTATTATCTTTTCAGGATGGACCCTAGAGGAGGTAGTGCCCATGCAAGCGGTAGTGACGGTGCAGGGCCCTCGAGTGTCGGCAGGGCTAATTCTGATGCGGTATTACGCAATGTGGTTTAGCAGGTTATATCTAAGATCACTAGGAGCTCCAGAGAGCAGGGAGGCCTATCTGCAGGCCATGAGTGCACAATAGAGAAATTGACCAAAATGAATCCTCCGACATTTTCAGGAGAAGTTGATCCTGCAGCCATTGAGAATTGGATCCAAGAGAAAAGGAAAGTTTTGGCAATATTGTAGTGCACGGAGGAGCAAAAGGTCCTCTTCGCCACCTATAAATAGATAGGGGACATTGAGAGGTGCTGGACTACTGTGAGACTTTTGGAGCTACAGAGGACGACGCCTATAGCTATGACATAAGACCAATTTAAAGAATTATTCTTTGACAGATATTTCCCAGCCATTGTCAGGGAAGCTAAAGTGGAAGTATTACTGAATCTGAAGCGGGGACAGGAGTTGGTCCAGCAGTATGTTCGCCTCGTATATTGTTCCTGATGAAGTAAAGAAGGCAAGACAATAACGACCTGCTTAATTTTCATATTTTTTTTAAATAACACAAAACTAATATAATAAATCTAGCAGATCATAATCAACCTGAACCCGTGGGTATCAAGGATAAGTCAGAAACACAATACAGAAGCCTAAGCAACAGGAAACACAAAATCATGAACATCTCATAATATCATACACATATTACCATCCATCTCAATACCAGAGTTACTACATCCATTTTATTTATACATACAACCCAAAATAAAATCCTAGGGTTATTTCCCACAAAAATCCATCCAATCCCATCAAATACTTTCCTTTCAGAAAGTGCAGATCAACTGTACTATCACAGCGAAGCTTTATCCGCTCTCTTATCAGGGCCTCCTGAAAAGTTCATATAATTCGGGGTGAGACACCTCTCAGTAAGGGATATAAACTAATACTAGTGTGTGGCAACATAAGTATTTTCGTGTTATACATAAAACCATGCATAAACATGTTAGTGTAACTATCTGTATCATATCTGGGAAAACATATGTACTCATATCAAAGAAGAATAGAATGGATTTCTATTTGCATAAATCATCTCATATAATAATAATACAAAAACAAACCTGGATGGTTAGCTGACTGTTGTCATGTATTATTCCCATATGATTGGGTTTTGTGGCTCGAAGGCGGGACCTGACAATGGTTGGCCGACCACTCCAAGTCAAAAGTATAGTCTGTAAGTACGATGGGTCTGCCAAACCTGGTCTGTACACTAGGGGCGTCCACACTTCTTAAAAATCACATCGACTATCCGTCCTCACGCTACTCCATACAGCAGTGTTAACACAATATCATGATGATCATGAACACATAGCAGTGGTACCGTGCAAATGTTAGCCTAAACCAAGCCAACCAGGTTCTAATAACATATAACATATAATCAAATTGTGATACACAGATATTTCATATTATAAATTTCCAAATCAATATCATCACATCATTTTGCATATATATATATATATATATATACCCACATATACATCATGAATTTATCGGTTCGTATGCCGATATTTCATATTTTACCATAGCTTGGCCTGTACGCTGGCAAAACATATCCATAGTTCAGCCCGTACGCCGGAAAAACATATATAAAATTCTCGACCCGTTTGCCGATTTTCCATTATAAAAATCTATATTATTAACATATTCTTAGAAACAGTAATTCACCATAAATTCTACTCGTACCACACAAAATGAGTATTACATATATTCAGAACATATTGCCATTTTCAACAGTATTTTCCAACGTAATGCATAATCATATATATATATATATAAACATATATTTCCCTAAAATCAAATGCTATAAAATTATACTTATTTTTCATAAAACATCTAACTTAGTTTATCCTCTTACCTGATTCATGAAAAGCTCTTAAAATAGTCAATCCAATTCCCACTAGGCTCCTCATTCAACACCCTGGAAATAACATTTCCCAAAACAAAAATTTAGTATATCTACGCGTACTACGTTTTCTACAACTACAGGGAAAGCCAAATACTAAATAAAAACCTTACCCTGAATTTGGGATGAATTTCCAAGCTCGACCTACCGACGATCCACTCTAGCAGATATGCAGAGAACTTCCCTAGGAGTGTTATGGTGGCTTCGAATCATCGATCTAGCGGAGAACGGACCTAGAAAGTAAGAGAGAAGGATGGGAAACCGAAGACGAGAGAGAAAATAAAAGTTGTGCGTGAGTTTTCGGCCAAAAATGAAGATTTGGCCTATTTATACATTGGCCTTCGTCGACAATCCACGTCACCTCGTCGACGAGGTTATGAAGACAATTCGTTGATGAACACTCTCCTCATCAATAAAATTCAAAATCACCCAAAACACCCTCTCAGTATTTTCTCGTCGACGAAGCACACCCTTGTTGACGAACCCAATATGTCATGTTGTCGATGAACGTGAAGCGTTCGTTGACGAGGACCTGTTGTGCGCCCTTTTTAATTTCTTTTTTCTCCCTCTTAATTATTTAAATGCCATAATTCTTTCTTCGGGTCATTACATTCTCCCCTCTTTATAAAAATTTCATCCTCGAAATTTGCTATCCTTACGATTCATCATCCCTTAAAGAAAACAGTCTACTTATTTTATTACTTACCTTCACTTATGGCGGAAGAATACCCTGGTTACATTCCAAGTCCTGGGAGATTACATATACAAAAGAAAATTCTCCCAAAACTAAAATGCTTTTATTAATTAACTATTACATGTACTTGCAAAAGAAATATTACCCTAACTACTTACATTTTACCCAGTTAAACTTCTTGGAATAGTTGTGGATACTTTTGCCTTATCTGTTCCTCGGACTCCCAAGAAGCCTCTTCTGCCGCATGATTTCTCCACAAAACTTTTACCAGAGGAATCTTCTTATTACCTAATTCCTGCACTTTCCTATCCAGGATCTGTATTGACACCTCCTCATAAACTAACGAATCACTAAGCTCCAACTCTCCATAATTAATTACATGAGAAGGGTTTGGGACATACTTTCTCAGCAAAGATATGTGGAATACATCGTGCATCCTGGATAATACAGGTGGCAAAGCTAGCCTATAGGCAATCAGCCCCACTTTCTCTAAAATCTCAAACGGACCGATGAATCTTAAACGGACCGATCAACGCTAGTGATCGTGTGTTCCTGAAGATAGCTCCATTGAAAGGAGTTATGAAATTCAGAAATAAGGGTAAACTTAGCCCTAGATTCATTGGTCCGTTTGAGATTTTAAAGAAAATGGGACCGGTGGCCTACAGGCTAGCTTTACCACCTACACTATCCAGGATGCACGACGTATTCCACGTATCCATGTTGAGAAAATACGTCCCAGATCCTTCTCATATCATCAGTTGTAGTGAATTGGGGCTCGGTGATTCGCTAGTTTATGAGCAGGTGCCCGTGCAGATTCTGGACAGATTGGAACAAGAACTACGTAATAAGAAGATTCCTCTCGTAAAAGTTCTATGGAGGAATCATGCAATAGAAAAGACTTCTTAGGAGCTCAATGAGCAGATCAGACAGAAATATCCGCAACTATTCCAAAAATTTTAAATGTAATTAGAAAATGTAAGTAAATATGTAGTTTTCTTTTGCAGGTACATGTAATACTTTAGTTGGTATGTGGTATTTTAGTTTTGGGAGGAATTTTCTTTTGGTATATGTAATCTCCCAGAACTTGAATTATAACCACTATATTCTTCCGCCATAAGTGAGGGTAAGTAATAAAATAAGTAGACCATTTTGCCTACAAAGGGATGATAAACTACGTGAATAGTAAATTTCGAGGACGAAATTTCATCAGGGAGAATGTAATGACCCGAAGAATAATAGTATTTAAATGATGATTAAGAGGGAGGAAAAATGGAAACAGTAACAGAAGGAGGAAGTCGACTTCGTCGACGAACGCACACTTTGGAAGGAATAACCGAGGGAAATTACCAGGGCCACGTCGACGAATACAGGGGAATCATCGACGAGGGTATAAGAGGACCTCGTCGACGAAGACAAGATTCATCGATGAGGAAATACCAAGAGAGGTTTTGATCAATCTGAATTTTGTTGACGAGGAGTGGGTTTTGTCGACGAAATTATTGAAGGACTCGTCGACGAGATGACGTGGCTCGTCAACGAATCCAGTCCTATAAATATAAAAAATTTGTATTTTAACTTCAAGGTTAAGAAATATCTCACTCTTCTCTCTCTCTCTCTCTCTCTCTCTCTCTCCCTACGATTTCTCTCTCTTCTCTCTTCGATTTCGAGCCGAATTTCCGCCGATTCGACAATCTGAAGCCACCACGACGCTCCTGGGAAAGTTCTCTCCAAATCTGTCAAAGCGGATCGTTGGTGAAAACAAATTGGAAATCATCCCTAAGTTGAGGTAAGGCTTCTTAGGCCAAATTTGATCTTACAGTAGTTATAAGAAATGATATACACGTGAAAATACTGAAGTTTAGTACTAGGAGTTTTCATTTTCAGGGTATTGAGTAGGAAACCCTACGGGTATGAGACCAAAGTTTATATGGGCTTTTCTTAGTAGTCAGGTAAGAGAATAAACTAAAACAGATATTTTTACGCAAATTACTATTATTTATGAGCAAATTGATTTTCTGAAATTATGTACGATATTTGAATATTATGGAGTAAATGCATGTTTGGGGAAAATACTATTGTTGTACGAGAATTATGGTTTTTGAATGAAATGTATGATTTACCCAACTTTGTGTGGCATGAATGTTATTTTTCATGAAAAGTGTTTTAATATGGAAGATTTTATGAGCAAAGTATGTTTTCAGGTATTATGAAAAATACGTTATGTTATGATAATTTTGACAAATACATGATAATTGATTTATTTTCAGAATGTATATACCTGAAATGATTCCGGCGTAAGGCCGTGTATATATATGAAATGATTCCGGCGCGAGGCCGTGTAGATATATGAAACATTTTCGATGCAAGGCCGTATTTATGAAATGTTCAGCACAAGGTCATATTTATGAAACGATCGGCACGAGGCCACTATAATATCATGTATTATATGTTATCGAAACCCGAATGTTAGTTTAGTTCAATTTCAGGAGCTTGGTACGTTAGCTATATAGATCAGATATCTATGTTCAGACTTGTGTTAACCACCCCACGAGGGGTTGGGAGATGGATAGTCAGTGTGGCTTTCAGTGTAGGGTTGTAGACATCCACCAGGCAGTCCGAACCAGGGTGCGACGAGCCCATCGTACTTACAGATATTTTTGACTTGGCAGTGGTCGGCCAGCCATTGTCGGGTCCCGCCTATGGACTGCACAATCTGTCATGGAGGGTAATAGATAACATCAATTAGCTATTCATCTTGGGTATATTTTCAGTATTATCAGTTATAACAGATGTGTTATGAACGTTATGATTTATTAATAAATATTAAAGTATATGAGGATTCAGTATAATATGATGAATGTTTACAGATATATGAAATGTACTGTATATGTATAATTACATTAAATGTTCATGTTGTCACATGACTGTATTTAATTTATTTTCCCTTACTGAGAAGTGTTTCACCCCTGAACCTAATTAATTTTTCAGGAGACCCTGAGAGACCGGCGGGTCGTGACCGCCGTTGAGCTTATTAAGTTACCCCACTATGAGGGTAAGGTCTTGTACTAGGATCAGGATTATTTTTGTTATATGATCCTAGGGATATTTTGATGTTTTGGGGGGTGTATATAAATGTAGTATTTTGGTGATGTAGTAAACTCTGGTATTATGTATATTAAGGTTTTGAGAATGGGATTTAGAATTACTATTGCGTAGGTTTCCGCTGTGAATGACAGGTGTCCCCATTACCCACGGGTTCGAGTTGAGATTATATTATTTATGTTTCATTTATGTTAAATTAAGCAGGTCGTTATAGACGATCTAGCCCTTGGGCTGAATATTACACGACGTAACTCCTATACTTAGGATAGCTTTCGAGCTGCTCATTTTCCGAGTGAGTTATTCATACCATTAATTACCATATCAATATCATCATATCGTTTTGCATATATACGTATATCATGAAAATCATTGGCCCGTAGGCCGGTATTTCATATTTTACCATAGCTTGACTCGTACGCTGGTAAATCGTATCCATAGCTTAGCCCATACGCTGGCAAATCATATCTATAGCTCGGAATGTATGTCGGCAAATCATATATATAGCACGGCCCGTACGCTGGTAAAATATATCCATAACTCGGCCCGTACACAGGCAAATCATACACATAGCACAGCCTGTACACCGGCAACACATATCCATAGCTCGGCCCGTACACCGGCAAATCATACACATAGCATAGCCCGTACGTTGGCAAACATATAAAAATCTCGACCCGTACGCCAATTTTTCATTATAAAAATCCATATCTTTATCATATTCCTAGAAAACGGTATTTCAAAATAATTTCTACTCTTGCTACGCGAAACAGGTTTTTCGTATGTTTAAAATACAATCATTTTCAGCAGTATTTCCCAAATATAAACATATATAAATATATTTATTTTCCTGAAATCAGATGTTGTAATAACATACATATATTTTCATAAAATAACTAACTTAGTTTATCCTCTTATCTGATTCCTGAAAAAGCCCACTAAGAAAACAGTCTTGCACCCACAGGGTTCCCCGATCAACACCCTGAAATGATATTTCCCACTACTAAACTTCAGTATTTTTCTATATACAACATTTCTTATAACTGTAGGGAAAGCAAATTCTAAATAAAATACCTTACCCTGAATTTGGGATGAATTTCAAACCGACTTTCCCCACGATCAGTTTCGGCAAACTTGCAAAGAATTTCGCCAAGAGTGTCCTGGTGGCCTCAGATCTTCAATCCAGCGAGAAATGGGGTCAGGATCGAAGAGAGAAAGGGAGGGAAACGTAAAGAGAGAGAGAGAGAGAGAGAGAGAGAGAGAGAGAGAGAGAAAGAAGAGGTTTCTGCGCTGAGAATTATGTTAAAAATTTGAGTTTCAGCTATTTATAGAATTGGATTCATTGACAAGACACGTCACCTCATCGATAAGTCCTATAAAAAAGTTCATTGACGAACTCACACCCTTGTCGATGAGTTTCAGTATGCCTTAAATCCTCTCTCGGTATCTTTTCGTCAATGAGACGAGACTTCATTGACGAGATCCTGAAGAGCCCTCATTGACGAAACCCCTATGTTCGTCAACGAGTCCTGTGAGAATTTCTTGGGTTATTACATAGAAATTCAGTATGATATCCATGTTATGATAAATTATGTTTCTCCCAAATATGATTTATGTACTGTTATATTTATAACACGGAAATACTCATGTTGCCACACACTGATATTAGTTTATTTCTCTTATTGAAAGGTGTCTCACCCCAGCTTACAAAACATTTCAAGGAATCTAGTTAGATAGGCGAACCAAGCTCTGCGTCAGTAGAGGCTGTCTATACCATCCTAGTAGGAGGGTGAGTTTCTGAGTTAGGGTTAGATGGTTTTTGGAATATGATCCTAGTTTACTTTTTTGGTCTTTTTGGGATGTATATATATATATATACTTGACAGATTTGTAGTACTTTGGTATTGTAACTTTTAGATGGTATGTATGTAATTTATGTTTCCCGCTACTTAGGTATTAGAGTTGTATTTCAGGTATATCCCTAGTACTCATGGGTTCAAGTTGATTATGTTTTATCAGGATTATTATAGTAAATGTTATTATGAAAGAAAATTTACAGTAAAATAGGCGTGTCGTTATAGTTTATATATTTTATATTAGATGCTTGCGAACATTTTCATACAGTGATTCTACGATTTACTTTCAATTGACTAGTTAGGCGTGTATGTTGCAACTAGTGCAGCACAATCTTTTACCCAATGTAAAGTGTTCAACCCATGGCGAAAGATGATAATTAAGAGAGTAAAAATTAATCAATTATAGGCACAAGAAATTTTTTGTCCCTAGTAGTACACAAATTCAATAAAAAAAACAACTTACGTCTTTGGATTTTCCAAAACACAAATTCCCTTGCAATTAGCCACAATTGAAGTTCTAATTCCAGTGCTCTAAATTAATATCCTAAATTCCCTCTGCAATTGCCAATAATTGAAGCCTACAATAGACAAATTGTTTGTAGATAGATACAAAACTATAATCAATGGGCAGAGAGAAACTTATGTGAGTAGGAAGACCTGAACTTTCA
This sequence comes from Malania oleifera, assembly GCF_029873635.1. Taxonomy (NCBI): domain Eukaryota; kingdom Viridiplantae; phylum Streptophyta; class Magnoliopsida; order Santalales; family Ximeniaceae; genus Malania; species Malania oleifera. The sequence goes on along the minus strand of NC_080427.1, from coordinate 32,121,042 downwards.
CAAATTCGTAAAGGTTCCTTTAAATTTAGGATTTTATTTGGAAAAAGAAAAAAAAAGAAAAAAACTCATTTTTTATTATATTTTTCTTTTACATTAAATTCTATTAAAAATAAAAGTTTGTTTTTATATAATTAAAAATAAAAAAAAACTAAAATTAATGATGTGTAAAATCAAAATTTTGTCCAAAAATTTAATATATTTTTTATTATTTTTTTATTTTTTTTAATAATCAAACATAAAAATATAAATTCTTTGATATTTTTCTTTCCATTTCCTAATATTGTTGAATTCCAAACAAAGCCTAAAGGAGCCATCACCAAAAGCAAATCCATGGAGGAGTTGCCAAGGAGCACGTCCATGGAGGGAGGAGACTCCAAGAGTGATAGTTCTTGGGGAATGAAAGAGTGTAAGGAGACAAAAATTCATCATGATGAAAATGCATGTAAAACAAACTCAAAAGAATGTAATCAATTTTTGGGTTACAGTCATTAACCAAATGTAGAAATTATAAGAGCGTCCAACACGTGCGAAGGGGTCACACATGCATGTTCCAAATCCGTGGGAACCACATCATAATCACGGAAAGGAGAGGGAAATTTCTATGTTTGAAATTTCATCAATATCTCATGATATCAAACTTGTATTTAAGACCAAGCACAACCTCGGGTGTGGTAAGGACAGAGTCTCGAGGGCTGCTTGACGGTGGAATGACGGTTCGAACCCTGCCAACCGAGTGCATATCTGCGTTTTACTCCTGCACATGTGAAGGGCATTGTGTGTGCAGGCACGGGAATAGTTTGGAATGCCTAGTTAATGCTCGCAAGATGTGCCTAGTTGATGCCCTTGAGTGCTCGATGATGCCCTTGAGGTGTGCCTAACATCCGACGTAATAAAAAAAAAAAAACTTGTATTCAAAGCCGACTTTTCACAATATGGGACTTTAGGCGAATGATTTAATTAGGGGTCCTTAATATTTTATTTAATTTTAATTTTTATTTAATATAAATTTTTTTAACTTTTTGAGATGTAAAATTACTAATTAAAGTTCTATATTCAAGATTACATTGAAACTTGGAAAAAAAAATTAAATTAAATTAAATTACATTTACTTTACTTTTCAAAATACAATTTCATTTATTTTTAAAATAATCGGAAAGTCAATGTATGGAAAGATATGACATCATAAATAATATTAAAATTTAAAAAAAAATTGGGGGTCCTAATTTTTGAGATAGTGGGAAAATCAATGTATGGCGAGAAATGATATCATAAATAATGTTAATATTTAAAAAAAAAAATGGGAGGTCCAAAAATTTTGAGAACCCTAGGCAAACTGCTCAATGACCTTATGGTCGGCAGTGCTTGTATTTAAATGAAATGAACACCAGTGTGATGACTTAAATATCCTCAATACAGTCAATTAATTTGCGATTCCCCTTTATCATTGCATAAATTAAATAAACAGCTAGATACAATAATATAACATGAAGACGAATATTATGTTTATAAACGAGTTTATTATAATTAAAGAAGCTCTCAAATACTATATAAGCACTCTCAAAATGAAATCCAAACAGACCAGCAGGAAAAATCAAAACACAAGTCTACAATCGAAAAGCTCGACTTGTCCCCATGACAAGACTTTGTTGCATGTTTCATCTATAAGATGAGGTAGGATCAAATTCAGCGGAACTGAATTTATTACTTGATTTCTTTATGTTCTTTATTTAACTTCTTATTGCCTCCTATATTCACCTTATTTTATTCCGTAAACCAAAGGCAGTACTAGTTAGGGAAAATTGCATAGTAAGTTTGAACAAAACTCAGACCAATCGCAACAATCACACCAATGAAAGCCAGAACAGTCCAAGGCGAACTGAAATGAGCGTGAAGCCACTCTGCTATCCATAGACTTATCTTGCCCTTGTGACGTTTCTCAATCTGTTCTTGGACGTGTCCATAAAACGTAGTATTTTCCACCAAATTGTTAGCTATCTCATTGAACAGATCAGCCACCTGCTGGTCGCTGCCCAGAAAGTTAAAGAGTATGCCCCTGGACCGCAGCTCCGTGACGTCCTCCGCGTGATCGATCAGCGAATCCATGAAGCAAATGTAAGAGGTTATCTGCAAATCATCATCGGTGCCAAGACAGGCCTCGTAGGCTACCAAGTTCAGAAAAAGAGACTTGCTTGAGTTATCCTGATTACGCATCAAAACTGCGTAATTGGGCGTTTAACCCGGACTTTACCGTTTATATTTTTAATTAAATGTCCAAATTTGTTCAATATTTTAACAAAGTTCCAAAATTATTATTCTTGAACTTTATTGCATTATTTATGAAGTTTTGGTAATTTTTTGTCGTAGGAAAAATCTCGGAAACCAAAACTGACACCTGTTTGTATTTCGTACATAACTTTTCCGTCCGAGCTCCGATCGAGACGATTCAAATTTCTGAAGAAAGAGGAAAGGATTATATACAACTTTGTGTTTTGAGTTTTGTGAGATACGAGCTTCAGAAGAACAGAAATTTGCAACGAACAGAGAATTAAAAAAATGAAAAAGTCAAGTTGCCGGGTCAACCCGTTGCAAACGGGTCGGGTTGGGTAATTCGGGTCATAGGGCTTTTCCCCATCCCCTTTAAATCTTCTCTTCCTCCTTCTTCTTTTGGGAAGGCAGCCCGGAGGGCTCTCCTCTGCTCTCCTCTTCTCTTCTTCTTCTTCCCCTTCTTCTTCTTCTTCTTCTCCTTCTTCTTCTTCTCTTCTCCTTATTATTTTTCTTCTTCTTCTTTAATCTTTCCTTGTCTTGTCTTTCTTTTCAGCTCTCTCTCTAGCTTTCTCCTTCTCGTTTCTTCTTCTCCTTTCCCTTTTTTTTTCATCCTCTGTTTTCCTGCTGAAATCCCTCTGTACATGGCCGGCCTCCTCTCCTCTTCCCGCAGCTGAGAAACACCACCATAGCAGTCCTCCTCAACTGAAATTTCTCTGCAACACAGCACACACAGCAGCTCAGCCCAGGCCAGCATCTTCTCCGGCTGTGACAACTAGCAGAAACTCCACAAAACAGCCCCTGCAACAGTTTCCAACCTGATAACACAGCAGCAGCAGCACTACAAGGCCACCATCCCGAGCACCCTTCCTCCACAGCAGCCTCCCTCTGTTTTACTCTCTCTCTCTCTCACACTTTTATTTATTTTTGTTTAGTCTTTAATTACTAAATAAAGTTCAGTTTTTTTTAAATGTTATTTGAAATTTCTTTTTAAGTTGGACATTGTCAAGTGTTTATTTCTTGTCTAATTTATTTATATGTTTATCTAATTAGTGGGAGTTTTAATTTAGTTTTTTTTAATTAAGTCTAGTTTGATTTCTTGTGTTTCCATTATTTTCTTTGTTATCGTTTATGTGTTAAATTTTTGCTTGTTTCGTGTTTAAATTGTGATTGTGGTTTGAGCTATTATTTTGGTTAAAGATCCAATTTTTAGTGTGTGTGTGTTAGATCCGATTAAGTTTCCATAGCGTAATTTTAATTCCATGTTTAAAGTTTCCATTTTTAGTTAATATGCTTTGGTATTTCCTTGAGTAGCCTAGGGTTTCCTTTATTGTTATTTAATTTTGTGCGTGCTAGTTTTAGGACTTTAAATCGCGTGTCATTTAATTTGTTAAGAACGAAATTAAACAATCTTGAAAAAACCCGAATCTGAACTGAGTTCAGTGCATTTTTAATTTCGATTGGAAGAACGTAAAATCTGAGATTAAACGCATTCCCTGAGGAGACGATCTAGCCCTTGGGCTTAATATTACACGACAGAACTCCTATACTTGGGATAGCTTTCGAGCTGCTCATTTTTCGAGTGAGTCAAGTTTTTGGCGCCGTTGCCGGGGAATGTCGTTCTTAGTTTCAATTTTGCGTTTTTCCCATCATTTTTATTAGTTTTAAGAAAGAAAAAAAAAAGCAGAAAACAAAAAAAAGAAAAAAAAATTTGAGTTTTGAAAAATGGCTGCACCTGCACCGCGCACGATAATGGATTTTTTGCAGCTTGAATATGCCACTGCATCCTCTTCCACTATTTTGCCTTATGATGAGCTTAATTTTATGATGCAGCGCGGGAGAACGTCGTTGCTACCCGAGTTCTACGGGACAGAATCTGAGTGCCCATATCAGCACTTAGCAGAGTTTGAATTAACCTGCAATATGTTTTTCTTTCATGCTAAAACTGATGAATCTATTCGACTAAATTTATTTCTTGCTACTTTGCAGGATAGGGCACTGATCTGGTTTCATTCCTTGAGACCTCACTCCATCATTAATTGGGTTGATATGGAGCGTGAATTCCTGCATGCATTTTGTCCCTCACAGAAAACTCAATTTCTGCAGGAACAGATTCTTAATTTTGTGCAGCAAGATGACGAGACATTTCAGGCTTGCTGGGAGCGATTCAAGGATTTACTAAGCACTTGTCCAGATCATGGGTTTGACTCATGGAGGTTAGTTGATTGTTTTTATACTGCTCTTACCCCTGATTGCAAGTGTTTTGTCCAGACTATGTCTAATGGAGAGCCCGTCAGCGAGGATCCAGATCAAGTATTATCATTCTTTGACTACTTAGCTGACAATGTCCCACAGTGCAACACACGATACACTCAGGCACCCATGACTGCACATCCTATCAGCACAATTAGTGGTGGTGATGCATATGAACCACCAAACTGCCCGGATATTCCTCCGCCTCAATACCAGCCACCACAGATCCCTCAGAGCTGTACGCCGTCGGAATTTTTGGAAGATAGCATAACTCAGATGGCGAACATGCTCCAGCAGTTCATGCAAACTCAAGTCGATCATAATAATGAATTGCGGGACACCATTAATGCGATAAGCACACAGTTGGACATCTTAGAAAATGAGGAAACACTCGCAGAACTTCAGCCTAGTTCTCAAGAGTACCAGCAACCGCAACAACAAATACATGATGTTTCTCTTGAGACAGCAGAGGCCACCATCACCTTCAGTAGCGAGAAAGACGATCCCCAATCTGAAATGCTCATCACCGAGCAAATAGTTGTCCCAACACCAGAAGTTACGGTTGAAATAGATGAATTCAAAGAAAAATCAGAGGAAACGAGCCCACAAGCGGAGCAGTTAGTTTATAAGGAGACTGATACTCATACGGAGTACCAACCTGTGGTACCTAATACTCCGAGCTCAAAAACCATGGAACCGTCATCCCTGCCTGAATCAGTTGTTAAGGAACCTAATGAGGACGCAGACTCTTGCAGTGGTATGATGATATATACACCCAATAAAGATGGTGACCAGTCTGGTGAGCTTATAATTTTCAAAGAATCAAGTAAAACCTTTAATGTTAATGCTTCTGAAGAACTACAGGTAATTGCTCCAATAACTTCCCATCACACGTTAGTTCGTAAAGAAGCAAATTTCCTAGAAACGATGTTGAATAAAGACCCTTTCTTGTCAACACAAGAGGGTCGACTTGCACACAAATTGTTTGGTATTTTGACACGCATTAATTTATCTGAGGTTGATTTTCGTGCAGGTTTGAAGACCGATCGATTTTGGCGACTCAAATTTGGAGACCCGCCGATGCAATTTATAGACCTGCGGCCACCAGACGAAATTCCTCCAGAGCCTCCGCCAAGACAATTGTGATGTTTTTCTTTCCCTTATTTTCCTTTTATTTTATCTTATTTTATTTTTAGTTAGTTTTCAGGTCTATTTTCTCATAGTTCGATCTTTGTTTTCCATTATTTCGCCACTCAAGTACGCCTTACTTTTTTCGTGCACAGTATTTTCTATTTCCCCTATGCTTTCACATTGAGGACAATGTTCCACTTTAGTTGGGGGGGATGAGCATTCGCATGTGACACTGTGCACGTACACGTACCGGGTTTTTTTTTAAAAAATAAAAATAAAAAAATAAAAAAATAAAAAAAAAATCAAAAAGAAAGAGAGAAAGAAAGGAGGAGTACTGAAGGATTACATTGCATTATGTCATGCTTAACACTGACTCATACCTTTCGCATACTTGCATATAACTTATGAATGACACACTTAAGTCAATCATGCATAGTTTTCTCTTTATATGATCTTATGACTCCATGAAGAATCGATTGGTAGTACATTTATGTTAATTTGACTATATAATTTCCTGTATTTATACGGCATCTCACGAGGCTGAATAAACACATTCACATGATTCATTGCACTTAGGGTTCCTTGTGAGCACTGAGAGAACACTCGTGGAGACTATGACACCTTGTGAGATATGCTTGAGCTATTTATCCTCCTTTTGAGCGTTAATATTAAATCAGAGTTCACAGAACTCAATTCTATTTTTTTTTTGGATGATTCCTTGTACACTAGTCTTTGTTTTTGATTTGCTAGCCTAGAGGTGACACCTAGTGGGGAGATAGAAACCTAGGTCTTGTAGCCTACTCAAGATGTGAAGGCTGAACCACCCCTAGAGATAAACTTAGTTCATGAACTCCTATTCGAGCTCAATTCCCATTGATGGTATGAAGATTACAAAAGAAGTGTTATATTGTCCTTATTGATCAAGAAAATACAGAAAATGAAGAATGAGCAGAAAAAAAAAAAAGAATAAGCAATACACATGCGCATGAAATGAAATGTCAATGCCGGCCCAAATACATATCACAAAAAGTCAAGGACGACACATATTTTCCACATATGAAGATGCTTCAACCGGTTAATGCCTCAGATGTATTTACGACAAGTTTGTGAGTAAGTTGATCTAGGGTGGTCTCAGTTGGATATGGCGAGTAGGTGAGAAGATGCTAGGGTGAAGGACCCGACACCTCATAGATAGGCTAGATCCTTTCTAGACTAGTCCACTCCATATACTTAGCGTTGTTCCTTTTAATATGTGGGATGTTTGATCGCGACACTCCTCCTCACATATGATGAGTAAACCCATTCCTTTTGAGTGTTCTTGAGGGTATACCAGTTAGGCAGAGTCAAAGCGACCGTTCTGTAGGTGTCCACTGGCGTCCTAGGTGTACTGAGTCACACAAATCACATACACCTCGAGAGTTTACCTGTTTATACTCGAACTTATATGATTGCATTCACTCTGAATGTGCCACTGATTAACTTCATGTGAGTATCCTACTCTCAAATCACATATAAACGATGAAACTTGTATGAGTGACGTGCTTTGGAGTCATGTGCATTGAATATGAACGAGCTTGTGTGAAATTCAGTTATGTTCTTGTATGTGAAGTGGTATAGTTATGTTACATATGCATTGACTTCATGATCACCGGAGTATGTAGTTTTAGACACCACCCTGAGATTCATTCACGTCATTTGCTAGAGACTAGCAAAACGTTAGTTGGGGGGTGTGATTACGCGTCAAAACTGCGTAATTGGGCGTTTAACCCGGGCTTTACGATTTATATTTTTAATTAAATGTCCAAACTTGTTCAATATTTTAACAAAGTTCCAAAATTATTATTCTTGAACTTTATTGCATTATTTATGAAGTTTTGGTAATTTTTTGTCGCAGGAAAAATTCCCGGGAATCAAAACCGATACCTGTTCGTATTTCATGTATAACTTTTCCGTCCGAGCTCCGATCGAGACGATTCAAATTTCTAGAGAAAGAGGAAAGGATCATCTACAACTTTTGTGTTTTGAGTTTTGTGAGATACGAGCTCCAGAAGAACAGAATTTGCAACGAACAGAGAATTAAAAAAATGAAAAAGTCAAGTTGCCGGGTCAACCCGTTGCAAACGGGTCGGGTTGGGTAATTCGGGTCATAGGGCTTTTCCCCATCCCCTTTAAATCTTCTCTTCCTCCTTCTTCTTTTGGGAAGGCAGCCCGGAGGGCTCTCCTCTGCTCTCCTCTTCTCTTCTTCTTCTTCCCCTTCTTCTTCTTCTTCTTCTTCTTCTTCTTCTTCTTCTTCTCTTCTCCTTATTATTTTTCTTCTTCTTCTTTAATCTTTCCTTGTCTTGTCTTTCTTTTCAGCTCTCTCTCTAGCTTTCTCCTTCTCGTTTCTTCTTCTCCTTTCCTTTTTTTTTTCATCCTCTGTTTTCCTGCTGAAATCCCTCTGTACATGGCCGGCCTCCTCTCCTCTTCCTGCAGCTGAGAAACACCACCATAGCAGTCCTCCTCAACTGAAATTTCTCTGCAACACAGCACACACAGCAGCTCAGCCCAGGCCAGCATCTTCTCCGGCTGTGACAACCAGCAGAAACTCCACAAAACAGCCCCTGCAACAGTTTCCAACCCGATAACACAGCAGCAGCAGCACTACAAGGCCACCATCCCGAGCACCCTTCCTCCACAGCAGCCTTCCCGGCCAATTTACAGCAGACCCGAGAGCCTCCCTCTGTTTTACTCTCTCTCTCTCTCACACTTTTATTTATTTTTGTTTAGTCTTTAATTACTAAATAAAGTTCAGTTTTTTTTAAATGTTATTTGAAATTTCTTTTTAAGTTGGACATTGTCAAGTGTTTATTTCTTGTCTAATTTATTTATATGTTTATCTAATTAGTGGGAGTTTTAATTTAGTTTTTTTAATTAAGTCTAGTTTGATTTCTTGTGTTTCCATTATTTTCTTTGTTATCGTTTATGTGTTAAATTTTTGCTTGTTTCGTGTTTAAATTGTGATTGTGGTTTGAGCCATTATTTTGGTTAAAGATCCAATTTTTAGTGTGTGTGTGTTAGATCCGATTAAGTTTCCATAGCGTAATTTTAATTCCATGTTTAAAGTTTCCATTTTTAGTTAATATGCTTTGGTATTTCCTTGAGTAGCCTAGGGTTTCCTTTATTGTTATTTAATTTTGTGCGTGCTAGTTTTAGGACTTTAAATCGCGTGTCATTTAATTTGTTAAGAACGAAATTGAACAATCTTGAAAAACCCGAATCTGAACTGAGTTCAGTGCATTTTTAATTTCGATTGGAAGAACGTAAAATCTGAGATTAAACGCATTCCCTGAGGAGACGATCTAGCCCTTGGGCTTAATATTACACGACAGAACTCCTATACTTGGGATAGCTTTCGAGCTGCTCATTTTTCGAGTGAGTCACATCCACAATTAGTCGAGGGAGTTTGAGATACCCAGCCAGGAAATGCGGCTCAAAGCTGATGTCTCTGAAACGTCCTGTTTTGCTAGGCCTAAAATGGATCCCCACCTTTTTCATATCCTTCACCGATCGAAATGAGTACAAGGGTCTGTGTTCAGTAGTGAAATTATTGGGAACAAATTTTGGATCCTGCGGTTTGAAGAGCTGATCCCGTAGTAGGTCAAGTAGGTGAGCTGGTTCTTCTATATCCGCAGGCTGATTTTGGCTATTTTCTGAAACCTTTTTCAACCGGTATGTCTTCTCAAAGAATTCTTTGATCATCTTTAGCCGGTCTTTTTCTTCAATCCTCCAGCTCATCAGCAGGTTGAGGACTACAAAAGGGAGTTGGTTCTCCAACAAGATCAAGTCCCGCCGCACTAAAGGGATGTCCAGGCTTCTCATCATCACATCTTCATGCTTCTTTTCTTTAAGATCACAAATAATGAACTGGAGAATGAAGCAACCGTCCAAGAACATCATCTGAGTGAAGGCTTCATCGTCCCAGCCTGCTGTTGCATCCTCCGCATAGCACTGCCTTGCTTGGACCGCCACCTCTGCAAACTTGTCATAGAATTTACGAACTGACGAGCTACAAGTACTCTCACACTTCCAAATGTAATATCGTGCCATCAGAAGCTTGAGCTTCTGCATTTCTTTGAGCTTTGGCTTCCCGTGGTGGTAAGGACCGATTGAAACCAAATGTGGCTCGTAGCAATCCTTGTTCGATTTGATCTCTCGCAGTGTGTCCGGGACCTTCTGTATCATGCGCTTTTGTGCTTGATTGCTTGCAGCCTCATCCCTCAGTATGGATTGCAACCACTTATCAGTAGAATCAAGAGGGCAGGAGCATGCTCCCCGGTGAATTACAATGCTCAGCATTTCATGCTCATTGGATATGACTGCAGGCGAATTGCCACTGCTGTCTGATGGAGCTGCATCTTTTCTGGCTTCTGCAATCTTCTTTGCAGAGAACTCTTCCATGAAAGTCTCCTCCTCGGGAGCTGCCATTTTTGGTATGCAACGAAGAACAGAGGTGATGAGTTATCTGTCCCGAAACACAAAGTGGTTCCTTGGTGTTTATAGTAACACCAGTTGCTTTATCCATTGAGGAATAATTACAGCAGCTTACATCATTAAGGATGGATCACGTCATCACATTTCTTGCTTATAATGTAAGGTTGGAATTGTGCTCGAAGGGAGAACTTTAATTCTGTCTGTCTTAATAGTAAAAGAATTTGGAGTTTTTCTCTTTTGTTTTTTCATTTGTACCTCTGCTTCTCCCCTGTTGCGGGATAAAAATGGTGATGACCTGCGACGTTGCTCTCCGACTTCCGATGACCTGAAAAGGGTGAAAACAAAGCAAGTTTGGAGGAATCGGGGTGTATTCTAGGAGATCACTCCGATGCCAAAGTAAGAGAACACTTCCAAGAAGTTGAATGCAATAGTAAAGTGGGTTAAGAGTGAGTTACCTTAGCCTCTCGCCCGAGTCCCTATTTATAGTGGCAGGAGTTGTCCCAATGGTGTATGGCTATTTATTGGCAAGTTATGGTGCGGGCATGAATTGCTCTGGCATGCATGGGGTTAACCCCTTCAGAGCAGCTGTTCTAGAGCGATGATGACCTTGATTGTGGTTGTGCCTTAATGCTCCTTTATGGCAGATGGACTGTTTTGACCCTGATATATATTTAGGATATATCATCCTCTTTAGCCTTGTTCTTTCTTTTTTTTTTTTTCTTTCTTTTTTTGATTTACATAGGAACTCCAGCCACCATCGAGCCCTTCAAACCTCCTAGTGCAGCACCAAACCTACGGATCAACATCCTCCGCCCCCAGGTCTCGTTGATCAAGATAAATTTTGGATGCGGACACGGCTTCTGTGCATCAATTGGATGTTCCGCCAACCCGACTCCCAGGACACATCTATATTACCATCCACGTTCCCCGCTAGCTCACATAACGAATTCTCACCACCCGCGATCCCCGTTGGCTCATAGAGTAAACTCTCACCATCCATAGGTACTACTAGCTTCGTGAGTGTATCTACCTGAAATTGAACCTCCGATGCTTCTTCTTACTTGCTAATGTCTTTCCACTGCGCCATGCCGTGGGGGCAGCCTTGTTCTTTCTTAATACTAAATTGAGTTGTAATCTTCAACCACCGCACCAGACATGGGCTAACAGTGACTTAATTAAACCAAAACGCTCTTGGTCCATGATACAAAAGCACTCTTGAAGCTCCACGGTCCTGTTCAAAACAGGATTCAACTGTGTACGTCTTGCCATTTAGTTAACAGATGGAATAAGTAGGAAGACAAAATTGCATTCTATAGGTTTGGGTCAATGGAGCTTTTTCGCTTTCCCAACATGTATCTTCACACAAATACAAATAGCTGAAACTATTTAAGCACGGCCACTTCAGATCGAACTCAAATTTCAGTACTTATAATTTCAATCATTAGAACTTCTATCTTAAGCTTGCCTTAGAAGGGTTGGTTTTCTTTTTCTCTCTCTTTTATGTCTGTTTTTTTTTTTTTTTTTTTGAGAGAGAGAGAGAGAGAGAGAGAGAGAGAGAGAGAGATGATTGGAATAAATAACAATCGAGCTTTTTTCTCTTTTTCTCTCTCTTTATTTTCCATTAAATAAGCATGGAATGAGAACAAAAACAAAGTTTGCTTCTGCTTGAAATAACTAAGAAAAGGAGGATGATTTTTTTTTATCTGAAAATTATAATTATAAGACCAAATGGATATGTATAGTATCACTGGGCATACCCAGGAAGGGGAGGACAAACTCCCAAACAAGCACCTGCAAAGCAGTACAATCAGAAAGCCACACAAGGCTTAGATCAACTACAACTTAATACATAAAAAATCTGGGCATACCCAAGGGCCAAGGCCAAGTTGAAAAATATTCATCAACAGTCAAGCGAAGGATAACTAATCCACCAAAGGATACAATCAAAAACCTGGGCACGCCAGGGATCAAGGAACATCCAAATAGGGAAATTTATCATAAACAATCTTATAAACATGGGATTGAACAACTTTGATGATAGTTTCTGGCTGGGTCGTAATTCCCTCAAACTTGGAATTGTGGATCATGTTTTGATTGGGTTTAATCAGTGTTTTAAAAGGCTCGAGGCTCGCCTCAAGGCAAGGCATGCTTAAAATATCTTGAGACTCAATCTAAAATACCAAATTCCAAAAAAGCTAACGCATTACATGCTAAGGCTAACGCATTTTTGCAAAAAACACACCTTTTGCGCCTTTTTAGTTGAGGCCTACACATTTTGGGTGAGTTTTTTTTCGAAAACTCTTAAACCACAAACTTTCCAAAAAAACTGGACTTGTATCTTAAGTCATGAAAATAGTTTGAACTTTCTAATGATATAGCTCGTCATGATTTATGTTGTTTTTTATTTTAACTTTTTTTTTTAATTTTTTTTTTTTAAAGAAGTGCATCACCTCCATTTATTTATTGAGAATCCCCCACTTTTGGCAGAGGAATACCGTGGTTACAAGACAATCAATGGGAGATAACAAAAGACAATACATTGAAAACCTCCCAAAGAACAACACCAACATCCAGCCAAAAACCGGGTTACAAATCCAAATAAAACAAAACAAAACAGGACCTACAAAACAAACCTTACGCAACAAAAAAAAAAGATAAACAACATAAAGCATAAGCTAAAACCAAAAGAAAATCAGTTAAACATACATCATATAAGTCGTACCCATCTTCTCTAATTTATATAAACCATTGCTAACTCTAGAGAGTTGACTACTATTTGTAAACAAAATATTCCTCCCCATAGCACCTTGTCGAGCCAAGGCATTTGTCACTTTGTTCCCTTCTCTATACCAATGATTTATCGAAAAATCTACTTCCTCCAATAAACCAATAAGTTGCTCCCAAAAATACCACAAATACCACAAGGAGCACTTCCTGGCTTTTATCCAATTAACTACAATATTCGAATCACATTCAATATCGATACAGGTATGACCCAAATGTTTGCAAATTTTTATTCCCTCCAAAACAACTCTCAATTCAGCATCATTATTTGAACAAGAACCAAAATATTTTGAAAAACTAAACACAAAAGAACCTGTATGGTCTCTAAGGATGCCACCACCACTCGCCGGCCCTGAGTTTCCCAGGCTGCTCCCATCCAAATTTAGTTTCAACCTCCCTTGCCTTGGTTTTAGTCATCTCACACTTTGCATAGTTTTAATTATTTTATTCACAATTTGCACTTCCAAATTCTGCAATACTCGAAAATCAGCATCCTTTAACTGAACCATTTCTATCATGTTCCTACTCAAAACCCCCACCCAATACTTAATGGAGAGCCACACATCAGTACTACTCTCTAATTTTCCTCCCATTCTAGCCACATATCTCCTTCTCCACAGTCTCCAAACTACTAAACAAGGAATCAAACCCATCAATGAACCCAGTTGAGAGAACCTAGAAGCCTTATTAAACCACATTTAGACTCTTTCTTTCCAACTTTGTTGTCTAAGGAAAGGAACACCTACCTCCACCGAAACCTTCCTCCAAACCTCAAAAGCAAGGTCTCCCTTATTTAACACATGCTCCAAATCTTCTGATTGCCTCATCTCACAACAATTACACGTCGAAACAAGTGAAACCCCCACCCTTCTCACCTTTTCATCAACACTTAGGCACTCAAAAGTAACCTTCCACATACAGGTAGAAATTTTCTTCGGTGACCATTTGTTCCAAACCCACTTAGCCCGATCAAATTTTCGAGCTCTAACTCTAATAACATCCCATGCGGATTTTGTATTAAAGCAACCATTTTTTTCCGGGAGCCATAATAGAATGTCCGAAGAATTTCTAAGATTTCCCACCTTTTCCATCATTTCATCCGCTTTACTAAACCCCAGAATCCTCTACAAATTTTTCACATCCCACGCATTATTGATAACCAAATCTTTTAATTTGATATAAGATTGTGCACCATTTGGACAATCTGCAAACAAAGGTCCCAAATCTAGAAATTTATCATACCATAATTTTACATCTCATTCTCTAACCTTCCACTTAGATTTACTTAACAGTTCAGGCATACCCTGCAGAACTTTCCTCCAAAAGGAAGAATCTGATCCATGCGATCTGCAAAGAGCATTATGACCTCCTTTCACATATTTAGCTTTAAAAAATCTAACCCATAAAGAATTTTGTGTTAATAAATGCCAACCAAACTTTATGAACAAAGACCGTTGCACTTCCGAAATGTCTCTTACTCCTATGCCCCCCTCCTCCACAAGAACACACAATTTCTTTCAAGCCCTCCATTTCATTTTTTTATTTTCCATCCTTAAATCCCTAGAAAAAAGAAGCAAACATATCTTGTATCTTTTTAATCACCAGTTTCAGTACATTTAGAACAACTAACAGATGCAATAAAATACTTGAAAGCACATGTCTCAACAAAACAAGACAACCTCCTTGAGACAACAATCTACTTTTCCAACCCTCAACTCTCTTACTGATTTTTTGGATTAAAGGGTCAAAGGGACAATCTTTCAATTTATCATCCACTAGTGGCACACCCAAATACGTAAAAGGAAATTTACCCTCAATAAAATCAGTCTCTTGAAGAATTTCTCCTTTCCTATGAACACTCAACTTGTTTAAGAAAAAAATAGCTGATTTATCTTTATTCACCCTTTGGTCAGTCCAGTTTTCATACTCCTTAATCACCTCCATTAATTGACTAACATATTTTTTTTCCAGCATTAGCAAAAATAACAACATCATACATTAAATGCGATATAATAGGTACACCACACGGGTGTGCAAATGGTAAAATCCGCTTCTCAAACAACTTTTTTTGAATTAATTTAGAAAGAATTTCTTCCATGATGATGAAAATATACGGCGACAACGAATTCCCTTGCCTCAAGCCCCTTTTTGACTTGAAGAAACCTCTATAGGTGTCATGCATCATGACAGAAAACCATGGAGTGGAAATACAATTCTGAATCAACTTACAAAACTAATTTGGAAAACCAAAAGCCTGAAAAATCTGATTTACCACCTACCACTCCACTCGATCATATGCTTTGCTCATATCAAGCTTTAGCATTATATTACCTCATCTCACCCGCCTATGTAATAATTTTGTCATCTCTTGAGTAAGCATTATATTTTCAAAAATACTCATCCCTTTCACAAAAACACCTTGTTCTAAAGATATTAAATCACCCATCACCAACGAAAGCTTACCAACAAGGATTTTGGAGAAAATTTTATAGATTACGTTACAAAGGTTTATCGGCCGAAATTTATCAAAAGACTGAGGCTCCTTTAACTTAGCACTATGTAAGAGGAACAAAAATACCGAGGCAACATATCACCTCAGAAGAATTCTCTTACCGCATCCATCACATCACTAGTCCAATCAAACTTCACCCCCTTCCTGGTCAATTGTGTCAGAGGTCCGAAAAATTTAGAGAAACCCTTTACGAACTGACAATAATAACCCGCCAGTCCTAAAAAACTCTGAACCTTTTGTACACTCTTCGGTCTCGTTTAGTCAACCACAGCTTCAATTTTTATAGGATCAAATGAGATACCACCCTTAGACACCACATAGCCTAAGAACGCGACCTAATTCAACCAGAACTCACACTTCTTCAGCTTAGCATACAACTTCCTCTCTCGCAGAATCTATAGTACCAACCTCAGATGGTTTTCATGCTCTTCTGAACTCCTCGAGTATACCAGAATGTCATCGATAAACACCACTACAAACTGATTCAGGTACTCATGGAAAACCATGTTCATCAAATCTATGAACACCGCCAGGGCATTGGTCAAATCAAACGGCATAATCAAGAACTCATAATGGCCTTATCTAGTTCGGAAAGCGGTCTTTGCTACATTCTCAAATCTAACCCTCACCTGATGATACCCTGACTGTAGGTCGATTTTTTAAAAGACCTGCGTTCCCTACAATTGGTCAAAGAGATAATCAATACGAGGCAACGGGTAACGGTTCTTCACAGTCACCTTGTTAATCTCACGGTAATCAATACACATACGCATCGACCCGTCCCTCTTCTTCACAAACAAAACTGGATCTCCCGAGGGTGAAACACTCGGTCGAATAAAACCCTAGTTCAGTAGTTTCTGCAACTGCTTCTTCAACTCTTGAAGTTCTGCTGGAGTCATCTGGTACAGAGCTTTAGAGATTGGTGCCTTGCCAGGCAGCAACTCTATCGCAAACTCCACCTCATGATCCAGAGTTAAACCGGGTAAATCTTCAGGAAACACATCCGAAAACTCATTGACCACTCAAATATCCTCGAGCCTCAATTCCTCTATTCCTGCACCACCTTATCACCCTGGAGGTCGGTCTCAATTAGAGTGGCTTTATCCACCAAAACTGAGAACTCACGAATCTGCAGCATTCCTATAAGACGGCGGATGTCTTTACTCAGACCCCTCTCAAATCTCTAAGTTTTCTGGTACTTATTCGGGACCAAGTACGACGCAAACTGAGATAACTCGATAAATCTGGTGGCATACCTCTGCACCGTTAGAGTTCCCTACGTCAGGCCTGAAAACTCATTGGCCTTCGCATCCTGAGTGGAGACCGAGAAGTATCTCTCAAAAAATACCTCCTTGAAACAGCCCCACATTATACCAGATGGACCAGCTCTCTGCCTCTCAAGCAAACTCACCGCAGTCAACCAACACCCTACCTCCCCAGTCAGCTGGAAGGTAGTGTATAGGACCTTCTGCCTCTCAGTGCAGTGAAGGACTTCCAAAATCCTCTTGGTCTTCTCGACCCAGTCCTCTGCCACAACCGAATAGGGTCCTCCAGTAAATGTCGGAGGGTGCATGCGTGTGAACCTCTTGATACACCCCACATCAATAGGAGAATATTCGCGTCTCCTAACACTCCGCCCGATCTCTCAGATAACCTGCCTCGCCAAACCATGAGACACGAAAGGAGACTCATCGTTCACCGTCTCCTCGGAGCCACTTCCCAGGTCATTATCCTTGGGCTCCATTCTGAAACACAATAGGAATCTATCAGTATCCCTACAACATGTACGGACGTACAGTTAACACAATTATCTATCCTCAATCATGTTAACTACTCCCTGCTAGGTCCAGGTCTGTCCTATCACACCGACACGAAAGTCATCAATGGTCTGCCCTACTTTTACTGAAATTGTCGTTCTAGGAAAAATATGGAATACCGCCGACAAATTCCGGTATAGCAATGGAACAACCCTCAACCAATTCTACCCACATCCAACATCCTATACTCTAGTATGTACTCATAGCTAAGCCTAACCAAGTCTACAATACCTACCAACCTGGTTAGCTCTGATACCAAGCTGTCACACCCCAAACCCGCAGATGGATCCCAGGTGTGAAAATAGTAACCTAACCTATCTCTGTATAAATTAAAACATAGATGATACAATACAATAAGAGGGTCCGACCCCGTGGGGTATACGGATGCCCTATACACAACACATATACATCCATACTGATCAAATATGCAGCGAAAAATGTTTCATCTAGCCATATAACATACCATACTAGAGTCTATACAACACTAAGATATACAATCCTATAATTAACACACATACTCCAGGTGTCTACAAAAACCATCACGACAACCTGGTTACAAAACTCGTACCTAATCAGGCACTAAATGTAGCTAAACAACACCCCCGCTTCCTGATACTAGGATGCTAGTTTCGGCTACCCGAAGGACCTAAAAACATTTGTACATACATTCGGGGTGAGACACCTCTCAATAAGGAAGAAAACAAGTTATATCAGTGTGTGGCATACTAGTGTTATTTTACGTAAAACATAACACCATATAATATGATACAGTTCGAAAACATTTCCATACAGTTCCATAGAGTTCCAATATTTTCACAAATCAATTCTAGTACATACGATACCCAAACATACGGTCAGTGTCGTCACACTAATACGCAATTATTCTATGAAACACGAAGCTTCACAGCAATTACGTTGCCAATACGGTGTAGCTCACACCCCTCGGTGACCAGCCGGAACACACAGGTGATATTTCACACCCTCTGATATAGAGCCAGACACTCTCGCCCATGGTTTTGACACTGGTACATGGCACAACGTACGGTAATTAGCCCCCATATAGTTGTTTCAGCGTACAGTATTTAGCCGCCACTAGCTGATTTCACAAAACCTGGAATCATTTTGGAGCTCACACTCTTATACATATCAGCGTACGGTAATTAGCCGCCACTAGATGTTTTACAAATACTTAGAACAATTACATACAACCATACATTCCACACTTATTTGATTTACGGCAAATAATATAGTTTTCCAATTCAAGTATACAGTTTTATACAAATGTGGATAACAGTCATCTCAATAATACAGTTTAAATAAAACAAATGGCTTTCCAGACAAAGCAGAGATGATACCCGAAATCCTCAAATTTTCTTAAAAATTATAGCCCGAAAATCCCGTATTTTATCTGGTAGTTTTTCCTAAATAAGTAGTCAAAACATACATACGATTGTAACCTACAAGCTTACCAATCCCGATTTCGAAAATAAACTGATATAAACAAAATCCCCTTACCTTAACCCAAAATCCAACTACGAACTCTACTGCCCCCAAAACTATGAACCAAGACTCCAAAACCTATAAACCACAGTACAATACAAGCTTACAACTCATACTACTATACATATTTTGAATCAAAAAAGAAAACTGAGTCTTACCTCGATTTTGTCTTGAAACCCGAAACTACTCAAAACGAGATTTCGATCCACTAGAAACGTAAAGAATCCTTCCCTGATCCTCCCAGTAATGTCAGATTTATGA